>NW_021135502.1:0-225446 GCF_004193835.3 Ostrinia furnacalis | reverse complement strand
GAATTAAGAACAAAACAAGGGCAGAGTTCAATAATTCACGCTCTCATCATAAGGCAAACATCTGTGCACAACAACTACTGTGACTCATTTTTGTACCACCACGTCGTATAGTCTAGTTATTTCCAAATTGTAAACGGCTATTAAAACAGCCCTATCGAAATACAGTCCACTCTTTTATTTAAGTTCCCAGTAGGACCCTTTTCATGCGATTAATTAATGATATTAAAATGTATTATGTAGAATCGCTTTGCCATTGACAGATACATCTGATGACAGAGCTTACATTATTTCTACTTTTGACCACCATGAGCGCTGCGATAGATTATGTTACCCCCACCTAGTACTTCGCACCCAGCCAATATAAAAATGGCCCTACAAAATTGATGGTGAAAAAGCTTCGGGAATGGCTGACTACTGTTTGTTTCTACAGTGTACGGGAATTCCTTAACCGTAAATTGGCATGTTAATATATTTTAACAGAATAGAGTCCACAATACATGTAGCATCAACAATAACCTGTACTTACCTATTCTTGCAAATAAATATCTTTATCTTTATCTAAATTATTATTTGTTAGCAGATTCCGCATCCGCAGCGAGGGCGCGTGGTGCTCGCTGGACCCGGCGGCGTGGGCCTGCGTCGAGCTGCTGCTGCCCGCGCCCGTCTGTGTCCTGCGACGAGCCCGCGACCAGCCGCCAGCCGCCTGCCAGGTGAGACTGGCTGTCGGGTGAGACTGGCTGTCGGGTGAGACTGGCTGCCGGGTGAGACTGGCTGCCGGGTGAGACTGGCTGCAGGGTGAGACTGGCTGCCGGGTGAGACTGGCTGCCGGGTGAGACCGGCTGCCGGGTGAGACCGGCTGCCAGGGGGTCTGGCTGCCAGGTGAGACTGGCTGCCGGGGAGACTGGCTGCTACGGGAGACTGGGGCTGCCAGGTGAGACTGGGGCTGCCAGGTGAGAGTGGGGCTGCCATGTGAGACTGTGGCTGCCAGAGGAGACTGGATACCAGGAGACGCAGCTCATGGCAGCTGATATAGCCCGATTCTGGTCTTAAACCATAACTTAGTGTCTCAACGCACAACCTCTCCCTTTTTTAAATAAATTTAATGTGTAAAGTACGTAAAACCTTTTGTATTTATTTTTATTAGGAAGACCATTGTTAACATAATTACTATAATTAGTTTTACAATTTATAACAGTTGCAGAGCATCAGCCTGGAGCCGAACCCGGAGACACTGACCAAAGTCCTGGCGCTGCTGTCCGACCACGTGGACCTGCTGCTGGAAGACTGGTACCCTTCGCTCGGTGAGCACAACCACTTGTTATACACTAGCTGTGTCCGCGACTTCGCACGTGTGGTCCCCGTTTTGCACCTTTAGGGTGGAGTTTCGTAAAATCCAACATCTTATCGGATACTCCACTCTGTAAGGAACCTAGCTAAGGAACCATCAGGTGCGATTGTGGTCAAATACCTGCCTTGTTATGCATAAAAAAAAGCTGCCAAATTTCAATTTCGTTTTTATATAGATTTCTTTGAGGGACTTTTTAAAGGGCAAAAATCACAAGGAACTCCAGTGACATTTTGTTAGTTATTGCAGTCAAATAACTGTCTTGTTCTGCATAAAAAAGTATACGTTGTTGCATCTTGTTCTCGCAGGCACCCGCTTCGTCCACACGTCGGAGGGCCGCTGCCTGATCACGCGGCTGGTGCCGTGCCCGCTGTGCCTGCGCGACGCCGAGCGGCAGCGCGAGCGCGAGCGCGACCCCGAGCGCGAGCCCGAGCGCGATCGCGAGCGTGATCGCGAGCACGAGCGCGAACATAGGCACGAGCCGCAGCTGGCTCAGGTGCGTGTGTGTAGTATTCAGCGCGGATCCAGCAAAATGTGGAACGAAAATAAAGACGTTTTTTATTAAGTAATTTGTACTTCTTACGATAATCTCTGAAATCTTTCACTCATTTGGTGTTATGACTTTATATCAATTTGCTTTGGTTTCTTAACCATTTGAGTTTTCTAAAATACAAATACATGGTGGTTAATCATGACTGGCTGTGTGATGTGATCAGTGGCTTTATTTCTTAAGATATTTTTTAAGACTTTACAATCATTTCATAGTAACTTTACGTTAAGTTACGATGAAATATCAGTGTGTGGCCAGTTTTATTTTTTTATAATAAAGAATTTGAGAAGCGACTGTAATTGCGAAGAAAAATTTTAATTATAAAAAAAAATAAAAGTTTATTTAACAACTTTAACATTTTACATTGCATTGTACATACTTTTCCTTAAAGACCCGTTTAATGCTAAGGTTGTACCGACATACGCTTCAGTTCATAAAGTAACTGAGATTTGTACGCTAGGCTAAGCCTGTCATGTAGACAATCTTGTAAGCTTGTACATTTTGCTTGTCATGTTGTTGCGCAGGCGTTCCGTCGCCTCGAGCTGGGCGAAGCAAGGAGAGCGCGCGCGTCGCAGGACTCGCGAGACGACGACGGCGACAGCGGCGTCGGGCCAGACTCCACCGGTGAGTATTAAGGCTTAGTTCGCGATAGTAAATTAGAATCCCTTACCATCTTTATACTTGTGTGTATACTGTGGTAAGTAACTTGCTTCTGAATGTATTGTAACTTCCTACTTTTTTATATTTTTAAACCGGCAGACAGTGGTGACTGAGTTTGTTGCGGCGCTTCTCAGCACTTGCCAAATGTTTGTCTCGAAGCGCTGGTAGGGCAAAAAAAGAATGAGACATATATAGGCTCCTTAAGAGCATTTGACGATTTGCAAGTACTAATTTAATTAGTCTAAACAAATAAAGAAAATTTTGATTTTGATTTGTGTCATAGAAACCGTCTGGTCAACACACGCTCTTAAGTAATCCTAAACATGATGGATGTTCAGTTCACACCATGTCCTCTGCGTGAAATCAAGGGAATAGTTACAAAATGGCTACTCTCAATTAGTTTCATCGAAGCTGAAACATTGTTATCGTCAATATACTAACTCATACACAAACACGCGCGCGCACGCACACACACTCACACACGCCCACACACACACACACACACACACACACACACACATACACACTCACACGCAACTTATTTGATCAGCCCCTTAAACTATATTATGTTTATTTTTCTGTGTAATTTGAATAAGTAAATTTTTTAAACCACCTGCAAAACCAGGTATTCCATAGCGGTCTTAAATTTTTGTTCTACAGGGTGATTTTTGTATCAGTATCCAAATTTTCAGGATCGACTCAGAATCAGTAACTTAATTGATTTACGTAAAGAAAACAAAACTTTTTTCTCCATATTTAATTATTTTCATCATCATCACGTATCAAACACATTTGTACCAAATTCAAGTTCCCAAAAGACAGGACTACCTAGTTTGGGGACTAGTCCTAAGTCACCTAAAATCTTATTAGTATAACTACTTTGTAAACTTATGTTACTAAAGTGCATTTTTCTGGAAATAAATTTATTCTTATATTTTTCATTCAATAAAATTGTCATATTCTCTCTCTCCCTTAGCATCGTCCCGCGTGGGCTCCGTAGAAGGCATCGTGAACAGCCCAGAGGGCGGGGCTTCTGGAACGGGCGGGGCGTTCGAGGCGAGCGCGTGGGCCGTCGAGGAGTGCGTGCTGGCCGCCTGCTCCGCCGGCCCGCTCGTATGCCCCGCGCACGGCCCGCTGCACGCGAGAGACGTGGCGCCTGACACGGTGAGTCAAGTGGTTTGGGTCCTTGGGCGTCTCAAATCAAATCAAATATATTTATTTTGCGAACATGGGTATTACAAGTAGGTGTTACAAGTATTTTAGTATCTCCATGATGTTCCACCTTTTGGCCTCGAGTCTCAAGTCTCGGAATGTCTCGAGCCTCAAAAGTCCCTGGGCGTCTCAACTCTCAAAGTCCCGAGACGTCTCGTGTGTCAAAGTCTCAACTCTCAAAGTCCCGAGACGTCTCGTGTGTCAAAGTCCCGGGGCGTCTCAACTCTCAAAGTCCCGAGACGTCTCGTGTGTCAAAGTCCCTGGGCGTGTCGAGTCTCTTAAAGTCCCGGGGTGTCTCGAGTCTCAAAGTCCCTGGGTGTCTCAACTCTCAAAGTCCCGAGACGTCTCGTGTGTCAAAGTCCCGGGGCGTCTCAACTCTCAAAGTCCCGAGACGTCTCGTGTGTCAAAGTCCCGGGGCGTCTCAACTCTCAAAGTCCCGAGACGTCTCGTGTGTCAAAGTCCCGGGGCGTCTCAACTCTCAAAGTCCCGAGACGTCTCGTGTGTCAAAGTCCCGGGGCGTCTCAACTCTCAAAGTCCCGAGACGTCTCGTGTGTCAAAGTCCCGGGGCGTCTCAACTCTCAAAGTCCCGAGACGTCTCGTGTGTCAAAGTCCCGGGGCGTCTCAACTCTCAAAGTCCCGAGACGTCTCGTGTGTCAAAGTCCCGGGGCGTCTCAACTCTCAAAGTCCCGAGACGTCTCGTGTGTCAAAGTCCCGGGGCGTCTCGAGTCTTAAAGTCCCGGGGCGTCTCGAATCTTTTTTTTGCCGTCGAAAATTGTATTGTGAGTTCATACACAGTCTCACTGCAAATACAACGCCTAAAGAACCACAACAGACGCATGTCTTTGTTAATCACACGGCACGGAACTTCTAAATGGAAAAAAATTAAACATAATGAAAATTGTAATTTTCCTTTACTTTTAAAGTGTAATTTATGTAGGTACTGCTTAAATTCTTCAGCGTCCTTAATTGCAATAGCGACTAATACTTTTATTAAAAGTAGATCCTCCTCTCTTCTAATTGCAGTGCCCGACAGGGTCCATAATGATCTATTTAGCTTTAAGCCTTATCTACCCTATGTTACATTATGGTGATGCAAATAAATATCTATCTATCTAATTTTCCCCTCAGTTACTACTAGACGTAGAAGAACACAAGCGCGCCCGCTGGGAGCACATATCGCGAGGCGCCATCGCCGGCCGCGGCGCCTTCGGGACCGTCATGGCGGCCACGTGGCGCCGCCCTGGCGCGGAGCCGCTCCCCGTGGCGCTTAAAGCGCTGCAGCCCGTGCCTCCGCCCGCTTCAAGCGATATTAGTGCTCACCATGCTTATAAGGTTAGTTCATCATCATCCCAGCTTCTATTAAACACTAGGAGCCATATCATGCGAAGCCATCGCGGGCCGCGGCGCCTTCGGGACCGTCATGGCGGCCACGTGGCGCCGCCCTGGTGCGGAACCACTCCCTGTGGCGCTTAAAGCGCTGCAGCCTGTGCCTCCGCCCGCTTCAAGCGACATTAGTGCTCACCACGCGTATAAGGTTAGTTGATCATCATCCCAGCTGATGTTAGACACTAGGAGCCATCTCTCGCGGCGCCTTCGGGACCGTCATGGCGGCCACGTGGCGCCGCCCTGGCGCGGAGCCGCTCCCCGTGGCGCTTAAAGCGCTGCAGCCCGTGCCACCGCCAATCTATTCGTGCAAACATCTTTTAAATTTACATAGCCGTTTTGGAGGAGTAGGGAATTTAAGTAAAAAATCGATGTCCCGTATTTATTTTTTTAATCCAAAACAAAGAGACGTAGCGAAAATTCAAACGTCACAAATGTAGTCCTTGAACTGTTGTATAACATATATTTTTTTCAACTATTTCTGTCCAGCAGTAAAAGAGGAGTAGGCTTTACAAAATGCCCATTTGGCGCGGATTGAGGACACTAATCGCCTTAAAGCGCTGCAGCCCGTGCCTCCGCCTGCCTCAAGCGATATCAGCGCTCACCATGCTTATAAGGTTAGTTGATCATCATGCCAGCTAATGCTAGACGTCTCGGTCTTGAGTTTTTCACCATCTTGGGTCGTGCATCCAGTCTGGATCAGATGTTTTTATTATGTTATCTGCTCACCTTATAAGCGGTTTTTCTGGTTTCTCAGTTTATAGTCCACTGTACTATCGGGGACTCTTCCGCCTGACCACTTTGTAGAAATTTTAGCGTAAGCGCATCGCTCCGGTCACGTGCTCACCCCGTCTCTAATTGGTTACGCATTTTACTATATTTTTACTACGACCAATAAGAGACAATCAGGGCTTAGGTTGCAATACGAAATACCATTGTGCACTTTATTGTCATACGGTAAAGGTTTAAAACGAAATGTTTCTTTTTCTTCAATCTTTCTTAGTTTTAGGCTGAGTTGCACCACCTAACTTTGACCGTAACTATAACAGTAACCGGTGCTTTCTGTATGGAGTTTGACAGATTTTTGACGTTTATCAAAGTTAAAGTAAGATGGTGCAACTCAGCCTTAGAATTTTAATAATAGAATTTGTTTACAAACAAATAGATAATGTATTTTTTAATATTGTGTTTTTATACGAGGTCTGTCTGCTTTTTCCTTTGGCGAACTGTCGACATATTCTCGCCTTTGTTTTTTTGTGAAGTTTTGTGATCAATAACCGATTGATTTTGTTTTGTGTTGACCCGTGCTATTAATTGGACTGTTTGATTGCCTTTTTATTGACCTCCGCGCGATTACTGAACCATGCCTCTTAAAATAATTCTTAATTCTTATATTTACTTACAAACTTATCTACAATAAACATTGTTAACTGTTTAAGTATTATTTAGTTTGAAGTTTAATTGTTATTGATTTAAGACATTGTGTAAAGACACTTAATGTGCAATAAAAATTGTATTTGAAATAAAACTAACTTAATATTATAATATTTACGATAACCAATTACCTGGATCATTGCTAGTATTGCTACCTAGTGCAATATTTGTATTAAATTGTAATAACGTAGTTAGATAAGTGTTTCTTTAAAACGGAAAACAAAAGTTGCTAATGTATTAAAAACAAATAGAAACCTATTATAGGTTTTTATGAAGTTATTATGAAGTTATCTTACAATAATTGTTTTTAAGCCACAAGTATTCCTTAACTCTTTACTAATTAATTCAATAACAAATATTGTTTATAAATTATGAGTTCCGAATAAATTAAATACCTATTAAATAAGTAAAATTCGAAAGTAACTAACTGTATGATTTTGTATTTCTCGCCTTAACTAGCTAAACTAATATCACGAGATTTACGCTCTTAACCCGCCGAGCGTAAGGTTGGAAAAATTTACAAATAGCGCTAGGTGGGTGTAGCACACCCAGATCGTGATTGTGTGGTTATTAACACTATTATTTTAAATATCTATTTTCTTTGATATTAAACTGATATTTAGTTATATTTTGAACTTATTTAAGAAACAAATTACAGTAAATAATTTAGCAATGTTATTTATTTAAGAAATTAAGAAAATTAACAATTAGAACTTACAATGGCACATATTTATGATTTTTTGTCAAAAATATGAAAACAAAAACAATAAAGACTATTTTTTCTTTAAATAGACTCAACATAAGAACAAAATAACACTAAAAATGGATAATAAAACTAATAAAAAAATACTTAATTCGTTTTGAGATTTTGTGCAGTTTTTACAGTCGAATTTTTGGTACTGTGAACCATTTTGTTCCATGTTTTCCCAACAAATAACTACCATTGCCTTCGCCATTATTCTCTATCAATCCTTCATGCTGCCTCGTCATACATCTCCTACTCCTGTGTCACTTTCAAAATTTCTTTCGTTGACATCATCAATATTTTAGTCACTACCAGACTTGTCGGAAGAACTGACTTCAGTTTGTTTGAAAAGACCTGATAATCTATTTGATTATCTTCGTAAGACATTCTGGATCTTTAGCCTGAAGAAAAACCAAAAAAATCGATAAAATAATAAAAATAAAATAAAATGTGTTTGATCAAATTCGTTACAAGTAGCGTAAGGCGGGTGTCACGCACCCGCGGACAGCTTCAACCTCGTCCTCAGCATACCCCGGGCGGCGGTCGCCTGAAACAGTGGCAAGGGACGCTTCCGTATGTCTCTCCGCGCAGCTACTCAAGCGCACGAAGCATAACAACAATTCGTTATTAAAATATTAACCGATTTTTCAAGGTCTGGGTGTACCACACCCAACCTTACGCTCGCCGGGTTAATCTTAATATCAACAATAATTATAGAAAGGGCTACTTTTTTCTCAGGAAATTGCACAGTTACCTCGGAATGTGCGATACCAATTTTGTGACCCGAGCGGGCAATCGCTAGTTCAACGGCAACGAAGCCCCATATAATATTTTGTAGCGATTCTTTATTGGGTTTCAAATTGACTAAAATGCGACGTTGCCAAACGAGCGCTACGGATGCGGGTAATAAGCAATACTCATTCCTAAACGCTTTACATAGAGCTTAGTTTGCAAGGGTAAACATCTACAGTGGTGCGCCGACGCTGCTTAGACCCGAAACATGAATGAACGGGGCGTAGCATAATCGAGCGTGTGTGTGCAAACAATTTAGGCCCTTAAGGTGTCAAGGCGTCCGAGTCCCCGATAGTACGTCTGTTAATCTTGCCACAAGGCTTCATCATCATCATCATTTCAGCCACAAGACGTCCACTGCTGAACATAGGCCTCTCCCAATGACTTCCACATCGCATGGTTGGTAGCGGCCTGCATCCAGCGCCTTCCTGCTACCTTTATCAGGTCGTCGGTCCACCTTGTAGGTGGTTGTCACACGTTGCGATTTCCGGTACGCGGCCTCCACTCCAGAACCTTGCTGCCCCATCGGCCGTCAGTTCTGCGTACTATGTGCCCTGCCCATTGCCACTTCAGCTTGCTAATCCGTCGGGCTATGTCAGTGACTTTAGTTCGTTTACGGTTCTCCTCATTTCTGATTTGATTTCGTAAAGAAAGGTCAACAAGGCTTGTCCACTTCAATTACAGTTTTTGAGCATAGTTTAGGGCACGATAGTTATAGTTCTAAATTTTGTGTCTACTGTGTGCACTCAAATAACTTACAGTACACAGTATCCGATTCTCATTGTGTTTGTTGCGTTGTGCAGGCGGCGCTGTCCCGCTGGGAGCGCGAGCCGGTGTCGGCAGCCTGCCGCGCGTACTGCGGGCTGCGCGCCGAGCTGTGTGTCCTCGCGCCGCTGCGGCACCCGCACGTGCTGCCGCTCGTGGCCGCCTGCGCGCAGCCGCTGGCGCTGCTGCTGGCGCTCGCGCCGAGGGTGAGTGTCACAGGGAGCCGGCCAGTGTCACAGGGAGCCGGGCAGTGTCGCTGGGAGCCGGCCAGTGTCGCTGGGAGCCGGGNTGTACAGCCATAGTGAACTTAAAGCTGTCTAATTTGTGCCCAAAATGGTTCTATAAAAGCATTATAGCAAGCTATACAGCTCGTATACAGCTGACATACACAGCTTGTGGAGTACATGTGAACGACTATTGAACTCTTAAATGGAGTAAAATGTTACTTGGGTGGCTGCCGGGGAGACTGGGGCTGCCAGGTGAGACTGGGGCTGCCAGGGGAGACTGTGGCTGGACTTAAACAATAACTGTCTCAACGCACAACCTCTCTCCTTTTAATCATTTAATCTCAAAAGCATATTAAAACTTTCTGTGTATTTATATTAGGAAGACCAGGGTTTATAATTACTGTAATTTGTTTTAATTGAGAATGTTACTAGGTATGCAAAATCACTTGAAACCTTTGTTACAGTTAGGCTTTTTCATTTACAAATACATTAGTTTTTATTTCATTCAAAAATACCCAGTAGTTATGATTTTATAGGCATTCAAAGTTCGCTTAAATATTGAGTGCCGCCGACGGTCACGTGACCCCGCGTGACGTACATTCACAGTATCCGCTTACTAGAAAACGGCTAAAAACATACTTAAATACATTTTTTTTTTGTAAATACAAACTTATTATACATATTAACACCCAGACCCATCACAGAAATTAAAATTGAACCAAACCCAAACTTGATGCGATTATGTCGTTTTATTGCGAATTACCTTCCAGCTCCATCATTAGACCCTGATTACTATAAAGAATTAAAGTACTCGTCAATACAAAACGAACGAACCCAAACTCGATGGATTTAAGTCGTTTTATTATAGAGTTCCTATGCCCACCNCACCATGCTTATAAGGTTAGTTCAACATCATCCCAACTGATGCTAGACGTTGGTAACTTGGGAACCATTTCGCACCGCGTGGAATCGCTCCCCGTGGCACTCAAGGCGCTTGCAGCTTGTGCCACCGCCCGCTTCAAGCGATATCAGTGCTCATCACGCGTATAAGGTCAGTTGATCATCATCCCAGCTTCTATTAAACACTAGGAGCCATATCACGCAGCGCCTTCGGCACCTCAAGGCGCTGCAGCCTGTGCCACCACCAGCTTCTAGTGATATTAGCGCTCACCACGCTTACAAAGTTAGTTGATCATCATCCCAGCTTCTATTAAACACTAGGAGCCATATCACGCGGCGTCTTCGGGACCGTCATGGCGGCCACGTGGCGCCGCCCTGGCGCGGAGCCGCTCCCCGTGGCGCTTAAAGCGCTGCAGCCCGTGCCTCCGCCCGCTTCAAGCGACATTAGTGCTCACCATGCGTATAAGGTCAGTTGATCATCATCCCAACTGGTACTAAACGTTGGGAACCATCTTGCACGGCGCGGAATCGCTCCCCGTGGCGCTTAAAGCGCTGCAGCCCGTGCCTCCGCCCGCTTCAAGCGACATTAGTGCTCACCACGCGTATAAAGTGAGTTGATCATCTTCATCATTCATTCATTTATCAGTGATCTTCATCCTAGCTGGTACTAGACGTTGGGAGCCATCTCGCGCGGCGCAGAGCCGCTCCCCATGGCGCTTAAAGCGCTGCAACCCGTGCCTCCGCCCGCTTCAAGCGATATTAGTGCTCACCATGCTTACAAGGTTAGTCAGGGTGTCCACATTCTGGAAAGTCAGGGAAAAGTCAGGGAAGCTCAAAGCAGTCAGGGAAAGTCAGTGAAATAGAGGGGTCACCTGGAAAGTCAGGGAAACATTGAGATTTTGTCTACCAAAACACTGTTTGTCTCCCAAAATTTCCCAGTGATTGTAAAATGAGGGATTTAATTAATTTATGCTTTAGAAATACCTTTGATCTTGACTATCGAAGCATTTTTTTTTTTTCAGATTTGGAGTGATCTACATTATGAATTTGTTTTTAGTCATAATTATATTACTCCTTTTTAGTTTTTTATCTAATGAAGTGGATTGATCTAAATTATGACACTATTTTGTTCATAATTAGATTACTTTCATATAGTTTTTTTTTTTCAGGATTAGAGTGATAGATCACTCTGTTATGATTTTTTTTGTCATAACTAGATTACTCTTTTTTGTTTTAATAGTTGTACTTTTTTGTTTCAGTAAAATGATATATTTTCTATTGTCGATGTGAAAGTGCAACTTATAACTTATGTTTATTTATATTTTTTTATAATTATTTATTGATTTGATTATTGAGTGCAGACTAGTGAGCAGTTCACTGTGAGTGCTATTAATACAGGCGGGAACGATAAGTGATCTCATTCGATTATTTCTAAACTACACAAGATATCGAAAAACTGCTTACTGATCTTGAAAGTGCTTCACGAGCTCTTTCAAACGATATCAGTAACAGAATTAACTGGATCTATCTGAAAAGTCAACGTGTCCCCAAATTCAAGGATAAGCCGGCGCCGCAGGATGGACATAGTCATGACTACTTTAGGAAAAATAAGGAAAAAAATCTATCTCAATTATTTTTTAATTTACACAATAAATTACGAAATTCTTCGAATATTGACACCACTTATGATAATATTTATACCATTTTTCAAATATTTCTGTTTTTTTGTTTGTATCGGCAACTTAAGTAGCGTTGCTGTCCACCCCAACTCTTAAAACCTCCAGAATCCTTGCAGTTTTTACACAAAAGTTAATCAAAATATTTTATATCCTTAAAATTTTGAATGATTTTTACTTTCACTCCACTTTTACTCATCGTTTTGTAAAAAAAAGTATGAACACTACTGCGGCAACTTTTTTATAAAGTTGACGCAACTATCCAAGATTCCAAAATGGTATAATACTCTAAGAAGTCTAGCCGCAAAAAAGATATGCGTACCATTTTTACAAGCACTTCGCTTGTTAGTTAGTATGGGATAAATCTTGCAACTGAATTTAAAACCAGTTCTCCTCAACCGATTGAAATTTCGTATACTTATGTAAGTACGATGAAAATGCAATATTATGGTACCATTGAGCTGAAACTGGAGGTGGCCACAGGAACTTCTAAACGAAACGGCGGAATTGCATCTAGTTTGGGTTCGCTGGATTTGTCCAGGGAGCCGGCCAGTGTCACAGGGAGCCGGCCAGTGTCGCAGGGAGCCGGCCAGTGTCGCTGGGAGCCGGCCAGTGTCGCTGGGAGCCGGGCAGTGTCACAGGGAGCCGTGTGCTGGCTCCACTGAGGCACCCGCACGTGCTGCCGCTCGTGGCCGCCTGCGCGCAGCCGCTGGCGCTGCTGCTGGCGCTCGCGCCGAGGGTGAGTGACTGTTCGGTGATCGAGTTAATGAACTTGAGCGCCGTGACCATAGACCGGCCACGGGTGAAACCGTGCTGAGCGTCAGATATATGTCGGTGCAAGCAGGGAGCGCAGGAGATGATGACGCGCTCCAGGATCTTACCCAGGATCGGCAAAAGAGTAATAGGCCTATAGCCCTTCGGGTCAGAGAGAGGCTTACCGTTTCCCTTCCGGAGGACCAATAGTCTACCTACCTTCCAGATGTCTGGAAAAGTACCTTCAGCTATGCAGATGCGATACATGTGCCACATCCCGTCCGAAGCCGCCTTCCAAGCCCACTTGACGATTTTGGCAGTGATACCGTCCGAACCAGCGGCTGTGTTAGGTAGTGCGCGGACAATAAGTTCGATAGACGCCTTACTGGGTTCCGGTAAGTCGCTCCCGGGAGGAGCGAAAGCTGCTGCAACACGTACGTCGCGATGGTACGGGGTATCGGCCTCTGGTCGATGGTCTGGGTACAGCGAGGAGAGTAATGCGCTCATGGTGTCGTCCGAAGCCTCAATATAGCCGTCTAGGAGCCGGGCAGTGTCGCTGCTCGCTCCACTGAGGCACCCGCACGTGCTGCCGCTCGTGGCCGCCTGCGCGCAGCCGCTGGCGCTGCTGCTGGCGCTCGCGCCGCGGGTGAGTGTCGCAGGGAGCCGGCCAGTGTCACAGGGAGCCGGCCAGTGTCGCAGGGAGCCGGCCAGTGTCACAGGGAGCCGGGCAGTGTCGCAGGGAGCCGGCCAGTGTCACAGGGAGCCGGCCAGTGTCGCAGGGAGCCGGCCAGTGTCACAGGGAGCCGGGCAGTGTCGCAGGGAGCCGGCCAGTGTCACAGGGAGCCGGGCAGTGTCGCAGGGAGCCNGTAGTGTTCATCCTTTTTTTTACAAAACGATGAGTCAAAGTGGTGTGAAAGTAAAAATCGTTCAAAATTTTAAGGAAATAAAATATTTTGATTAACTTTTGTGTAAAAACTGCAAGGTTCTGGGGGTTTTAAGAGTTGGGGTGAACAGCAGCACTACTTAAGTTGCCGATATAAACAGAAAACCAGGAATAATTGAAAAATTGTGGTCGTGGTAATGTAAAATATCATAAGGGGTGTCAATTTTCGTTGAATTTCATAATTTATTGTGTAAGTTAAAAAATAATTGAGATAGATTTTTTTCTTTATTTTTCCTAAAGTAATCATGACTATGTCCATCCTGTGGCGTCGGCTTATCCTTGAATTTTGGGACACGTTGTGTACATAGTTGGTCAGGGAATTTTGAGAAAATTGTCAGGGAAAGTCAGGGAAAAGTCAGGGAATTTTTTCGAACATTTGCAGTGGACACCCTGTTAGTTCATTTTAATCCCAGCTTGTATTAAAAACTAGGAGCCATATCACGTGGCGCCTTCGGCACCTCAAGGCGCTGCAGCCTGTGCCTCCACCAGCTTCTAGTGATATTAGCGCTCATCATGCTTACAAGGTTAGTTCTTTATCACCCCAGTTGATACTAGACACTAGGAGCCATATCGCGCGGAGCCATAGCCGGCCGCGGCGCCTTCGGGACCGTCATGGCGGCCACGTGGCGCCGCCCTGGCGCCGAGCCGCTCCCCGTGGCGCTTAAAGCGCTGCAGCCCGTGCCTCCGCCCGCTTCAAGCGACATTAGTGCTCACCACGCGTATAAAGTGAGTTGATCATCTTCATCATTCATTCATTTATCAGTGATCATCACCCGAGCTGGTACTAGACTCTTGGAGCCATATCCGTGGCGCCTAGCCGCTCCCTGTGGCGCTTAAAGCGCTGCAGCCCGTGCCTCCGCCTGCTTCAAGCAATATTAGTGCTCATCATGCTTACAAGGTTGGTTCAGTAGTGGACGTTATACGACGAATACCCTCAGAGTTATCGGAAATATCATCATGAATGTACAGAGTTTGGAGGAGCAAGTTGAGCTATTCCGATGGAATTGTAGCTTCTGCTTGCCATGATTCGTTCTTAAGAGTCAAAGAATCTGTTTACTGGCATAGTTAACCCTCTTGGTCAGACTATGACGCTCCACATTGCAGCATGCTGAATAAGATAGCCAGCATCTGAGCATCTTGTAATAAATAAATAAATAAATATCCCTTGGTCGCTTTAATCATCTAGTCTAGGTCATATTAGTTTCGTCAGAGTTTCGTAAGTTGGTGTAACTCAGCCTTCTTTTTTTTATCCACAACGAGGAAGCTCTTGGCCTGTATCTCGCCTGATGGTAACTGATGATTAGGTCGAAGGTGGAAGCGAGCTTCACCCGGAATCCTCAACCACGGAGGAACTGGCTATCTTACCTCTAACTGCCGGAACACAACAATGCTGTTAACATTGTTGTTATGGCGACAGACTTAGGTAAGATGGTGGTAGCTAGCCAGGCGGACTTGGAACAAGCCCTACCACCAACCAAACCGAACGGAAAATTCTGCCCCCACTGGGAATCGAACCCGGGACCTCTGCGTCTGAAGCAGGTGGTCTAACCACTAGAGCACAGAGGCGGTTAACTATTAACTTACTGTTTTTGTTGTTGTGCAGGCGGCGCTGTCCCGCTGGGAGCGCGAGCCAGTATCAGCAGCCTGCCGCGCGTACTGCGGGCTGCGCGCCGAGCTGTGTGTGCTCGCGCCGCTGAGGCACCCGCACGTGCTGCCGCTCGTGGCCGCCTGCGCGCAGCCGCTGGCGCTGCTGCTGGCGCTCGCGCCGAGGGTGAGTGTCGCAGGGAGCCGACCAGTGTCACAGGGAGCCGGGCAGTGTCACAGGGAGCCAGGGAGTGTCGCAGGGAGCCGGCCAGTGTCACAGGGAGCCGGCCAGTGTCGCAGGGAGCCGGGCAGTGTCGCTCGGAGCCGGCCAGTGTCACAGGGAGCCGGCCAGTGTCACAGGGAGCCGGCCAGTGTCGCAGGGAGCCGGCCAGTGTCGCTGGGAGCCGGCCAGTGTCGCAGGGAGCCGGGCAGTGTCACAGGGAGCCGTGTGCTGGCTCCACTGAGGCACCCGCACGTGCTGCCGCTCGTGGCCGCCTGCGCGCAGCCGCTGGCGCTGCTGCTGGCGCTCGCGCCGAGGGTGAGTGTCGCAGGGAGCCGACCAGTGTCACAGGGAGCCGGGCAGTGTCACAGGGAGCCAGGGAGTGTCGCAGGGAGCCGGCCAGTGTCACAGGGAGCCGGCCAGTGTCGCAGGGAGCCGGGCAGTGTCGCAGGGAGCCGGCCAGTGTCGCAGGGAGCCGGCCAGTGTCGCAGGGAGCCGGCCAGTGTCGCAGGGAGCCGGCCAGTGTCACAGGGAGCCGGCCAGTGTCGCAGGGAGCCGGCCAGTGTCACAGGGAGCCGGCCAGTGTCGCAGGGAGCCGGCCAGTGTCACAGGGAGCCGGCCAGTGTCGCAGGGAGCCGGCCAGTGTCACAGGGAGCCGGCCAGTGTCGCAGGGAGCCGGCCAGTGTCACAGGGAGCCGGCCAGTGTCGCAGGGAGCCGGCCAGTGTCACAGGGAGCCGGCCAGTGTCGCAGGGAGCCGGCCAGTGTCACAGGGAGCCGGCCAGTGTCGCAGGGAGCCGGCCAGTGTCACAGGGAGCCGGCCAGTGTCGCAGGGAGCCGGCCAGTGTCACAGGGAGCCGGCCAGTGTCGCAGGGAGCCGGCCAGTGTCACAGGGAGCCGGCCAGTGTCGCAGGGAGCCGGCCAGTGTCACAGGGAGCCGGCCAGTGTCGCAGGGAGCCGGCTAGTGTCACAGGGAGCCGGCCAGTGTCGCAGGGAGCCGGCCAGTGTCGCTGGGAGCCGGCCAGTGTCGCAGGGAGCCGGCTAGTGTCACAGGGAGCCGGCTAGTGTCACAGGGAGCCGGCTAGTGTCACAGGGAGCCGGCCAGTGTCGCCGGGAGCCGGCCAGTGTCGCAGGGAGCCGGGGAGTGTCGCCGGGAGCCGGGCAGTGTCGCCTACATGCCTACTGCGTGTAATTTAGCTTGTTTCAGTGTCGAACACCATTTCATTTACGATACAATAGTGATCGAAATGGTGCCGTTGCGATAGGGCTGACTGCTACAAGAAGCTACTGTGCCGTTATCTAGCGCACCACACGCGTATTTTCTTTTCTTTTCATAGCGAATTTTTTTACAATTGGTGAAGAATACGCGCGTTTACGTCACTACTTGCTCGTGGAATCCCTTGTGGATTAAACGCAACGTCGAGTACGCCGCGCGTGTTTTGTTTTCGATTTCTACTCGGGGATATAAAATAAACAGTCCAGTGGCTTAATAATTCACGTATTTTGACAGTCAAGATCTCGCTGACGTTCAGAAGTCGTCCCATTGAAAAACAGTTCTAAATCCGTATTCACAAGGGTCATTTTGATAGAACGATTACTCGATAGGATCGCATTCAGCGATGTTTAGTCGTTGAAGTTTTGTTACGTAAATAAGGCTACTGTTTAAAGTGAATATTGACCTCACCATTCCAATCTCTTAAATGAATGTATACTTTGTGTCCGTAGGGCGCGCTGGACGGCGTGCTGCGTCAATACGCAGGCGAGGGAGTGCGCGTGGGCGCGCGTGCAGCGCTCGCGCTCACGCTGCAGATAGCGCGCGCGCTCGAATACTTGCACGCGCGCCGCGTGCTGTACCGGGACTTGAAGGTATGTCTTTGTCAGGTCATTTGGTCTTCATTGCAGGGGGATTTACCCACGCTGTCAAGACTGCCATGTACCTAAATAGGCTAGTTTCCTAAAAAAATTTTTTTAGTCCGTCATGTTTAATATCAAAAAATATTGGACACATATATTTTTATTTGTCAATCTAACAAATAATTACATAGTTATGGTGCGTTGAAGTTCCGCACGACGTCACAACGTGCGGCACTTTTATGCACGCATTGACGTCACGGGCCTCTTCTTATGAACTTTGGCGCGCTTTATCTCTTTAAATTTTCATTAGTTTGAAAAAGTGAAAAATACGTGTAGAGTATTTTTTGATAAGTTAACTGACGGACTAATTAAAACTCTTGCTTTTAAACCCAGGAAACATCCCTATTGTAAAAGATGTAAAAATACTGTGTCTGTACTATAAAGTTAATATTCCTTAGGAATAGAGCAACAAAACAAACAAACAAACACGAGCCGACATACGAAACTGATTTTGGATGACACTGGATATCATTTGTGTGTCAGTGTCAGGATTATTTTACAGTTTTGTACATACAATAAATCTATTACTGAACCAGTTACCACATTTCGGAATCACTATTTCTCAAAAACATCCACAATTTCATTCATATTGAAAATATCTCAGAGTTCAAATTTTGTTATCGTGCCAATAAGTGCCTCCGAACTGTCAAATAGTTGCAAAAAACAGTTCTGTTTGACGTGAGGGCGACGGCATCACGCATCTCTTTTTATCACACAACTAGTGGCCGCCCGACTTCGTACGCGTGGATCCCGTTTTACTCCCTTAGGGGTTGAATTTTGCAAAATCCTGTCTTAGTGAGCTCCTACGTTCTAAAAGGAACCCCCATGCAAAATTTGAGACCGCTACCACTTGTAGTTTCTGAGATTTCGTGATGAGTGATTCAATCAGTGACCTTACGCTTTTGTAGTATTTATTTATTAGGTACACCAACAAAGTCACATACAATTCATACATTTTAACGTGGTTTTACAAATGATTCGTATATGACCTCATTTACAGGTATACACAGCATTTCTTTTTGCAAGGTTAGGGTACTTATTCACTATAGTCTGGTCTGACTAATTACGCGCGAGCGATAAGGATGGCTAGCTTGGGGTCATTGGTTAAAATTCTACGTGCTCGCAGACCGGACTTTAGAGAAAACAATAATAATACAACAAACACTTGTCCCCAGAGCGAGAACGTACTGGTGTGGGAGATGCCGCGGCCGGCGGAGGCGGCGGAGGCCGAGCTCGGGCCCGCGCCCGTCAACGTGCACGTCAAGTTGGGAGACTACGGTAAGCCTGGCGATAACACCTGGAACGATCTCTTGTATTGTCCAGCCGTTTGCACATTTGGTATTATTCCCATACTATTCTGCAATATTCCTAAACATTCCAATTTGTATTAACTTCAGTATTCGGAAATATTCGTCGTATTTTTTTGCATCCGTAAATTTTTTCATCGTCATCAAACTCAGAAATTACGTTTAGTTAAAAGTCAGAAACATACTTTTTTTAACTAAAGGGCTTTTAATATTCCTCGTCTAGCCATAGATCAGGGAATATCCTACAAAAATGTCTGATAGTCGCACTGAAAGGGAATATCCTACAAAAATGTCTGATAGTCGCACTGAACGGGAATATCCTACAAAAATGTCTGATAGTCGCACTGAAAGGGAATATCCTACAAAAATGCCTGATAGTCGCACTGGAAGGGAATATCCTACAAAAATGTCTGATAGTCTCACACTGAAAGGGAATATCCTACAAAAATGTCTGATAGTCGCACTGAAAGGGAATATCCTACAAAAATGTCTGATAGTCGCACTGAACGGGAATATCCTACAAAAATGCCTGATAGTCGCAATGAAAGGGAATATCCTACAAAAATGTCTGAAAGGAGAACTTGTTGGGGACATTCGTCAGGACGACAGTATTTCTAGTAGTATTCCTGAAATATTTAATTTTAATCGATCCTCCACTTAACCTAGCAATTTCACAGTAATGTTCAATGTTCCCCGTTGCCCTACTTCCGAAAATTTCGTGAAACGATTAAATTGAGTTATAGAATAAAAATTAAGACTTGATATGTTTTATTTTGTTTATTAAGGAAATAAACAGCAACATTCTTAAAACATCTTTATTTTTTTAACTCAACCATGTTTGTGCCAGGCATCAGTCGGATGGCGCCACCGTCAGGTACGAAGGGCTTCGGCGGCACCGAGGGCTTCATGGCGCCCGAGATCATGAGATACAACGGCGAGGAGGAGTACAACGAGAAGGTCAGTCCCTCCCTCCGGTCCTCAGCACTCTGGCCTATTGCGACCTATTGCCAGACCTAAGCCACCCCTAAGGAGCGCGATATCCCTTTCCTTATCTAAATACTGAACTATTTGAACATCAATCTCTTGAGGTTCGGCCAAACTAATGCGTTCAGTCTATGCAAAAGTTTTTTACACTGCCGCGTTCCTATTCAAAACGTTCACTATTAAAAAAAATCCGCCATTTTAAAATCAGAAACGCCATATTTTAGCGCGGTCTGGATTGGATGCGGCCAATGACGAAACGCGTCAATGTAAACACGTTGCTACGTCTGATTGCCATCGCTCACGCCTGGTGAAAGTCGTGGACGTCTGAACGCGTTGGTTTAAGCTGTGGTCTCTTATAAACGCCGTAGTCCCCATTAAATAACTGTTAATGTTATGTCAGCGACTCGAGTTTGTTTACGGCACTGGTTATTTCATTCTTTAAATCTTATATCTTCAAATCATTGAATCTATACTGTGCAGGTGGACTGCTTCTCGTTCGGAATGCTGCTATACGAGGTGCTGTCTCTGCGCCAGCCCTTCGAAGGCCACGAGGCGGTCAAGGACGCCATCTTGGAAGGCGCGCGGCCCACGCTTACCGCCCGGGTCAGTATTGGTCCCCCTCTGTTTGTGGACTGTCATGTCACATATCACCCGAACCATCCTAAGACGCTAGGACAATAAATAAAGTATTGAGTATGTGGGATTTGAGGATACCACAATAAGGAAGCTAAGGTGTAATGATTCCTTGCGAGCGGGTGCTGTGGTCGGGGATCAAGGTCAAATTTTAACCATCTCGGTTTTCTATGTATACTTAGTTAGGCAGAAAACTGTCACCGCGATGCAGGTTTGTAGGCGCGGTGGCGTGTGCCAGTAAGGTAGGTGTCAGCGCCATCTGTTGGTTGATGACTGTAGTCGCCATAAGTATTAAATGTTGAGGTTAACAGGTCTGCCAGCTGAAACCGCAAAACACGCTTTCGGTAGCTAACTTTTTTCAGGCGAGTCAGATGACCACGGGTATGACTATACAAGAGTTGCAGTATGAACTATGAAACAAGAATGGAAAGAGTCCTGTGTTTCTTTTATGTATTTTTTGTGTCGATGAAAGTGTTTTGTAAGTTTTGTGTAGTCTGTGTTATCACCATAAAGTTAATATTCCTTTGGAATAAAACAACAACCACGAGCTGTCAAGCGAAACCAATTTTGGATGTCACTTGTGTGTCAGTTTCAGGATTATTTCACTGTTTTGTACAATAAATCAATCACTGCACCAGTCACCACGTTTCTGAAGCACTTTTCTCATAAACATCCACGATTTCACTCACGTAAAATTGTGCATCTGAACTGTCAAATAGTTGCAAAAAATGATTTTGTTTGACGTGACGGCAGCGGCATTACGCTACTCTTTTTATTACACAATGTAAGTTGCTGCTAGTGACATCTCGCTCGCTCAGTTCTTTGTTACTCTATTCCGAAGTATATTAACTTATTAAAGCCCGGTCCGTGAGCACGTAGAATTTTGTCCAATGACCCCAAGCTACTCATCCTTATCGCTCCGCGCGTAATTGTGTTGCTGTCGAGCTCGCTCACTCACTGCGGGCGCCCGTCGCACAGTCATTGGACAAAATTCTACGTGCTCACAGACCGGGCTTTAGTCACAGAATAAGTAATAGTACAGGTACAGAAGGATTACTCCGCAAGACGATTAAAATAAATGCGAGTCTTGCTACGACGCGATACAGTGGAATTCAGCTCGCACAGCACTACGTACCTACAATTTTATTCACCTACAAGTTTTGTCTATTTCTATCGCGTGCCTCTGAACTCTTCTTACGCTGTTAGGGTTGCTGTCTAGTGAAAAAATAAATAATCTACTTATTTGTAATGAGATACGTATGTAGGTAAGTACGCATTCATTATGGAAAACCTTGGGAGAGGCCTTTGTCCTGCAGTGGCCGTCATTTGGCTGAAACGAACGAACGCATTCTGAGCAGTAGTCATGATGGTTGGTTAGGTTCCTATACTATCCTAAGAATTATTGATTACCTACATGGCCAACATACCTTTCAGCATCTTTGGGAAGCGAAAAAAAAAAGATAAATCCGGTAGATTTCTTTTCGAATTTAAACACCCGAACGCCGCACAATAATATTTCTTTCTCTTTNAACATGGCGAGGGTTTTTATGTTCCTGGTCAGGCTATACACAGCATTTCTTTTTGCAAGGTTAGGGTACTTATTCACTATAGTCTGGTCTGACTAATTACGCGCGAGCGATAAGGATGGGTAGCTTGGGGTCATTGGTTAAAATTCTACGTGCTCGCAGACCGGACTTTAGAGAAAACAATAATAATACAACAAACACTTGTCCCCAGAGCGAGAACGTGCTGGTGTGGGAGATGCCTCGTCCCGCGGAGGCGGCGGAGGCCGAGCTCGGGCCCGCGCCCGTCAACGTGCACGTCAAGTTGGGAGACTACGGTAAGACTGGCGATAACACCTGGAACGATCCCTTGTATTGTCCAGCCGTTTGCACATTTGGTATTATTCCCATACTATTCTGTAATATTCCCGTATTCCCTGCAATATTCCTAAACATTCCAATTTGTATTAACTTTTAATATTCGGAAATATTCGTCGTATTTTTTTGCATCCGTAAATTTTTTTCATCGTCATCATACTCAGAAATTACGTTTAGTTAAAAGTCAGAAACATCCTTTTTTTACAAAAGTGCTTTTAATATTCCTCGTCTAGCCATAGATCAGGGAATATCCTACAAAAATGCCTAATAGTAGCACTGAAAAGGAATATCCTACAAAATGTCTGATAGTTGCACTGAATGGGAATATCCTACAAAAATGTCTGATAGTCGCACTGAAAGGGAATATCCTACAAAAATGCCTGATAGTTGCACTGAAAGGGAATATCCTACAAAAATGTCTGATAGTCGCACTGAACGGGAATATCCTACAAAAACGTCTGATAGTCGCACTGAACGGGAATATCCTACAAAAATGTCTGATAGTCGCACTGAACGGGAATATCCTACAAAAATGTCTGATAGTCGCACTGAACGGGAATATCCTACAAAAATGTCTGATAGTCGCACTGAATGGGAATATCCTACAAAAATGTCTGATAGTCGCACTGAATGGGAATATCCTACAAAAATGTCTGATAGTCGCACTGAATGGGAATATCCTACAAAAAATTTCTGATAGTCGCACTGAATGGGAATATCCTACAAAAATGTCTGATAGTCGCACTGAACGGGAATATCCTACAAAAATGTCTGATAGTCGCACTGAATGGGAATATCCTACAAAAATGTCTGATAGTCGCACTGAATGGGAATATCCTACAAAAATGTCTGAAAGGAGAACTTGTTGGGGACATTCATCAGGACGAGAGTATTTCCTGTAGTATTCCTGAAATATTCAATTTTAATCGATCCTCCACTTCACCTAGCAATTTCATAGTAATGTTCAATGTTCCCCGTTGCCCTACTTCCGAAAAATTCGTGAAACGATTAAATTGAGTTATAGAACGAAAATTAAGACTTAATATATTTTATTTTGTTTATTAAGGAAATAAACAGCAACATTCTTAAAACATCTTTATGTTTTTAACTCAACCATGTTTGTGCCAGGCATCAGTCGGATGGCGCCACCGTCAGGTACGAAGGGCTTCGGCGGCACCGAGGGCTTCATGGCGCCCGAGATCATGAGATACAACGGCGAGGAGGAGTACAACGAGAAGGTCAGTCCCTCCCTCCGGTCCTCAGCACTCTGGCCACCTATTGCGACCTATTGCCAGACCTAAGCCACCCCTAAGGAGCGCGATATCCCTTTCCTTATCTAAATACTGAACTATTTGAACATCAATCTCTTGAGGTTCGGCCAAAACACTGCCGCGTTCATATTCAAAGCGTTCACTATTAAAAAAAATCCGCCATTTTAAAATCAGAAACGCCATATTTTAGCGCGGTCTGGATTGGATGCGGCCAATGACGAAACGCGTCAATGTAAACACGTTGCTACGTCTGATTGCCATCGCTCACGCCTGGTGAACGTCGTGGACGTCTGAACGCGTTGGTTTAAGCTGTGGTCTCTTATAAACGCCGTAGTCCCCATTAAATAACTGTTAATGTTATGTCAGCGACTCGAGTTTGTTTACGGCACTGGTTATTTCATTTTTTAAATCTTATATCTTCAAATCATTGAATCTATACTGTGCAGGTGGACTGCTTTTCGTTCGGAATGCTGTTATACGAGGTGCTGTCTCTGCGCCAGCCCTTCGAAGGCCACGAGGCCGTCAAGGACGCCATCTTGGAAGGCGCCCGGCCCACGCTCACCGCCCGGGTCAGTAATTACTGTGATTTATTTATTTTTATTTTATTTGTTTAACAATGTTTCAACAGCATTTAATGGTAGGGTAAGGTGGGGCACAATGTTACACGTGGCACAATGTTACAATGCACATTTCTCTGTCCCTTTCTATTAGTTCTATGGTGTTGGTATACACGTATGTCAAGCTCATAAGCCGCCATCTTTGAACCATTGTTCCTGCCACAGTTTGTGCCGCGCTTGAAAATTAACAAACAAAACTTGTTTTTGTGTTATTAAACGTCGAAAAAACCGTTTCAAAGTTTTTAATTTTTTGCCGGACGTGTTGTATTCAGGTCAATGTTGATATTTTTCTTTATTTTTATGTTTATTTAGCTACATATTACCGTTAATTGTTTGTTGTAAACATACCTTAAAATAATAATTCGAATTTTTCAATTTGGTTTGCCTCTCTGGGGCACAGTGTTACGGGGCACTGTGTGACACTGTAAAAGTCAGCCCCAAGTACAAAATGTTTTTGAACCATTTCAAGGTATTAAAAGAAAATGGTGCGGAATCGTAAGAGGAAGACAGATAATATAGTCTTCACAGTGAAAAAGATATGGCAGAAGCGATTTTGATGGTTGAAATCATTATTTTAGAAAATTACTACCAGATATTGAGGATACGACGACGACGTTAGCTACTTACGTCGAAATGGCAAAATTGACAATCGTTTCTATTTTCCACTTGAACCGAACCTATTATTTTATGTTGTAACATTGCGCCCCTTACCCTGTAACAGACTACCCCAGATACGGGGCTCAGTGTTACAATCGACTAATTTATTTAAAGTACAATTTAAATTTAGTAGTTCCTAATAATGTTAATGTTTGAGCTATTTTAATTAAAGAGGGATTGATAAAGTTTATATTCATACCAAAAACTAGCTGATTGAAACAATATTTTTGTCATTATAGTCCCGTATATTTTTTTTGTAACACTGTGCCCCATCTTACCCTACATAAATGTGATGGCTGTAATGATGTGATGAAGGATGTGGCCATTTACTTCGGTCTTAGGCCCAGTTTCCATCAAGGCAGAGCGGAGCAGAGAAGTTTTTTGTATAACAAATTAGATTCCATTTTTCACACATCTCCACTCTGCCCTGCTTCGGTTGAAATGGATCGCGCGGAGAAGTGTCGAACGCACTTGTTTTTCTATAGAATTTGACAGGGACGGCGGCGCAGAGCGGACCGGTGTTTCATAGATAGCAATAGACTGACAGCTACGTACAGCTCACATCTCCTCTCGTCTCCGCACCGCTCCGTGTTGGTGGAAATCGGGCCTTATGCGGTTTTATGCCAGCTACATCACTACAACAGCTTTTCGAGATATGCTTTTTTGGTACTTTGTTTTTCCTATTACTAGGGTCAATGCGAGCTGAAATACTTTATCAATATGCGGTCCTTTTTATTTTTATGGCACTAATACATGTCCCAAATATAGCTTATGCCTTTGGGAATAGTTTAATTTGAAACTTGTGAAAGTATATTAAAATCAAGTCTGGTGTTTGTTAAAATGATGTACCTTATTCAAATTCAAATTGTGTTTATTGTGAAATCACAGATACAGAAGTCAGGTCATAAAATCATTAGATTACGTCGTGTCACTGTCCGTAGACCACTCTGACTGCAATCTTTGTTTTCGGAATATAAGCTGCAGTAGTTAAATCAAAATACATCTCTGGCGCAGACAGCGTCAGATTATAGTTTTATTTCAAAATAGCACCTATTCCAACTAAAGCCTGGTCCGTGAGCACGTAGAATTTTGTCCGATGACCCCAAGCTACCCATCCTTATCGCTCGCGCGTAATTATGTTGCTGTCGAGCTCGCACACTCACTGCGGGCGCCCGTCGCACAGTCATTGGACAAAATTCTACGTGCTCACAGACCGGGCTTTAGTCTGTGCTATCCCTTGTACGAGCTCTCTTTTTACAAGCTTTTTTCTTTTCTAATGTACAGTCGCAGAATGAAAAGGTTCGTCACCTTAGTGTCTGTTTTCGCTTGCACTAGGTACTGTAAGAGTCAAACCTGCCAACATAACAGTGCAAGAAACTGTGATGCTAATATGACGTTTGCTAACGAATAAGGTTTTGCTTGTTTATTTTTCTATCCCATCAGTGAAATGCAATGATGACATTGACCAATTGACAATAGTTTTTTTTTTATTTAATAGAAATAATAATGGCAGGTTGAACCAACAAGAAGGTTTTAGTTTATCAATCATAATAATCTTCTTGACAAGATAAATCGTCAAACAACTTTGATCTGAATAATTTTGAACTTTACTGACGAACAGTTAAAGATTATTTTCTCTAACTCGAGATTATTCTGTAACATAGTTTCAAAAGGTAATATGTGCTCGCGATTCGTTGAAGGAATCAATTTGAAAACTGACGAACCTTTTCATTCCGTGACTGCCGCCGCCGCCGCCGCGCTGGCCATCACTCATGGTGAGATATATGACAGGGCTACAGCGTGAGATACACTCTTGAGGGCTACAGGGCACATGGTAAGAATATGTCCATTGATACAATAGGAGATAAGTTTCTTTAGGGCTCCAGCGAGAGATAGACTCTTGAGGCCTACAGCGATAAATCAGAACCTAAAGGGCTTCAAAACTCGAATCCTAGCTCGCTAGAGTACGCTGCGCTCACCGACGCCGCCGCCGCTGCGCTAGCCATCACGCATGTTAAGAATATGTCCATTGATACAATAGGGGAAAGTCTCTTTAGGGCTCCAGCGAGAGACAAGTCTTTTGAAGGCTACAGGGAGAGGTGAGTCTGAGGGCTTCAATAAAGGACGCCACACTCGCAGACGCCACTGCCGCTGCGCTAGCCATCACGCATGGTGAGACATACGACATGAATAGCTAGCCATATTTCTACAGGTCGACAGGTTACAACGGGAGATGTCTCTTGAGGGCTACAGTGACAGGCAAGTCTCTTGAGGGTTACAGCGAGAGACAAATCTCTTGAGGGCTATAGCGAGAGACAAATCTCTTGAGGGCTACAGCGAGAGACAAATCTCTTGAGGGCTACAGCGAGAGACAAATCTCTTGAGGGCTACAGCGAGATACAGTGTTTTTGGCAAATAAACGTTTTGAATTTGAATTTGATACAAGTCTCTCGAGAGCTACAACGAGAGACAATCTCTTGAGGGCTCTCAACATCAAAAGTACCATGATTTTTCGTTCCTGCGCGGATACTTTGAAAAATATTATCCGTTGTTTTCGACGATTGCCATCACTTTCATGCAAAGTGAGATGCCAGCATGAGTGTCCATGACGTAGATTCGAAACTATTTAAATAGTGTTTTGAGTAGAGCCCAGTAGCCTTATTCACGTAACAAAACTTCAACGACAACAAAACACTCGAGTTGCGATCCTATCGAGTAATCGTTCTATCAAAATGGCCCTTGTGAATACGGATTCAGAACTGTTTTTCAATGGGACGACTTGAGCGAGATCTTGACTGTCAAAATACGTGAATTAAGCCACACTTACTTCAAATCGCTACGCTATCAGCTCTGTTTTAACGACGTTTTCTCTTCCAGCGGAGGAGGAGGGCGGCTGGGAGATCTGGTACGGCGGCGAGGCGGAGCGCGCGCACTCGCTGCTCTGCACGCGCGCGCGCTACACGCACCACCACACGCGCCGCCTGCCGCCAGGTGACACTATACCCCCAGGTGTCACTGCACGCGCGCGCGCTACACGCACCACCACACGCGCCGCCTGCCGCCAGGTGACACTATACCCCCAGGTGTCACTGCACGCGCGCGCGCTACACGCACCACCACACGCGCCGCCTGCCGCCAGGTGACACTATACCCCCAGGTGTCACTGCACGCGCGCGCGCTACACGCACCACCACACGCGCCGCCTGCCGCCAGGTGACACTATACCCCCAGGTGTCACTGCACGCGCGCGCGCTACACGCACCACCACACGCGCCGCCTGCCGCCAGGTGACACTATACCCCCAGGTGTCACTGCACGCGCGCGCGCTACACGCACCACCACACGCGCCGCCTGCCGCCAGGTGACACTATACCCCCAGGTGTCACTGCACGCGCGCGCGCTACACGCACCACCACACGCGCCGCCTGCCGCCAGGTGACACTATACCCCCAGGTGTCACTGCACGCGCGCGCGCTACACGCACCACCACACGCGCCGCCTGCCGCCAGGTGACACTATACCCCCAGGTGTCACTGCACGCGCGCGCGCTACACGCACCACCACACGCGCCGCCTGCCGCCAGGTGACACTATACCCCCAGGTGTCACTGCACGCGCGCGCGCTACACGCACCACCACACGCGCCGCCTGCCGCCAGGTGACACTATACCCCCANCCCCCAGGTGTCGCTGCTGCCGCCAGGTGCGACACTATACCCCCAGGTGTCGCTGCAGGTGCGACACTATACCATCAGGTGTCGCTGCAGGTGCGACACTATACCCCCAGGTGTCGCTGCAGGTGCGACACTATACCCCCAGGTGTCGCTGCAGGTGCGACACTATACCCCCAGGTGTCGCTGCAGGTGCGACACTATACCCCCAGGTGTCGCTGCAGGTGCGACACTATACCACCAGGTGTCGCTGCAGGTGCGACGATAAAATAAAAGGTTTTGTAAATTTTATGTGACGATGAGTAAGCGACGAGATTATGAATACGTGACGTGTAGTCATTGGGCCAGCGTACTCTCATTACAGATAAGTTGCCCTGGTCGAATAACGTGGTCTTCAAGCTTTGTAAAGTCCGGTCGTCGAGCACGAAATTATATTGCTGTCGCACTCGCACACTCACTGCTGCCGCCCGTCGCACAGTCGCAATAGCAATATAATTAAGCGCGAGCAATTTGGATGGGTAGCTTGGGGGGTCATTGGACGAAATTCTACGTGCTCGGCGACCGGACTATAGCCTTAAGCCTGGTGGAAACCGGGCCTTGGCGACGAGGCGCTGTGACACACCTGTACTCGCCAACCCCAAAGGTTCTCAGGTCTATTTTATTTACTAAAATAACTGTTTTCCTTGTAGACAATGGCGAGCCGGTGCACGTGACGGCCGTCTGCCGCGTGGGCTCCAAGATGTGGCTTGGAGACAGCGCTGGACGAGTGTCGGTTTACAAGTGAGTCGCTCGTGTTAGAGACTATTTCTATTATGAAACAACATACTATTGTGCCGTCTTTTTGTGTATTTATTTCTTTTCTTGTCTTGTGTGGTGTAAAGTATGTTATTTCTATCTGTTTATTGATTATGATTGCTAATTCTTTACTTCCATTGCTTACTAGATAAGCCCTCCTATATTATTCACCATTTTAAAGTCACATTGTAAATCATATCTTTGAAAACAATCAATGTTTTTCATTTTCATTATACCCTGTTTTCAGCATTTCGCATCCAGCTGCTGCTATTATTAGAAACAGCAATATTCACTGTCATTCATAACATGTTTATTTAAAACAAATTTTTCAATTTTTTATCTGGATCTATTTTGAAACATAAATTTAGTATGAAAATGTCACTTTAAACTACTGTTCAACGAGTGTGTAACTTTTTGATTAGTAAGGGGCAAACTGTCGATTCACCAAATTTTGTGCCATGAAAACTTTCTCTCTCACTTTCTCTCGTCTTATTCAGCACAATACCGTTATCTGAATTCAGAATCAATAAATTCTTCTTCTGTCTTGCAAAAAACTTGTCTAAAAACATCTTTTAAANGGCCATCACTCATGGTGAGATATATGACAGGGCTACAGCGTGAGATAGACTATTTAGGGCTACAACTTGAGATGAGTCTGAGAGCTTTAGTAAAGGACGCCACGCTCGCCGACGCCGCCGCTACCGCCACCGCAGCGCTGGCCATCACACACGGTGAGAAGGAGATAAGTTTCTTTAGGGCTACAGCTTGAGATATACTTTTGAGGACTACAGTAAGAGACAAGTCTCTTAAGAGGTACAGGGAGAGACTTGAAGCCTACAGTGAGAGAAAAGTCTCTTGAAGGCCACAGTGAGAGAAGTCTTGAGAGCTACAGCGAGAGATAAGTCTCCTGAGGACTACAGCGAGTGACAGGTCTTTTGAGGGCTAGTGCCGTCTTAGGAGTTCAGTGTGGGATAAGTTTCTTAAGGGCTACAGCGAGAGAGCACACCCTCAAAGGCTTCAGCACTTAGTGACTTGTACTACAGTACCCCTGCAACATGCTGGGAGCGATGCGTCGCTGCTGGAGCGGCGCGCCCGCGCTGCGCCCGTCCGCCGCCGCGCTCGTGTCCGCGCTCGCCGCGCCGGAATACGCCGCGCTCGCCGACGCCGCCGCCGCCGCGCCCGCCGCCGCCGCCGCCGCGCTATCAATTACACACGGTGAGAAGGGGATAAGTTTCTTAGGGCTACAGCGAGAGACAAGTCTCTTTAGGGCTATAGCGCGAGATAAAGATCGAGGTCGTATCCGCGCTCGCCGACGCCACCGCCGCCGCGCTAGCTATTACTCACGGTGAGATATATGACACAGCTACAGCGTGAGGCGATCTCTTGTGGTCTACGGTAAGAGGCAAGTTTCTAGAAGGCTACAGTAAGAGAAGTATCTTATAGGCTAGTGTCTTGTGTGGGATAGGTTTCTTGAGAGTTACAGTGAGAGAAGTCTCTTGAGGGCAACAGTAAGAGGCAAGTTTCTAGAGGGCTACAGCGAGAGACAAGTCTCTTAAGGATTACAGTAAAAGGCAAGTCTCTTTAGGGCTACAGCGTGAGGCGGTTTCTTGAGTTCTACAGTAAGAGGCAAGTTTCTAAAAGGCTACAACGAGAGACGAGTCTCTTATGGTCTAGTGCCTTCTCAAGGATTCAGTGTGGGATAAGTTTCTTTAGGGCTACAGCGAGAGAAGTCTCTTGAAGGCTACAGCGCGAGTGCCCTCTAGAAGGTTCAGTATGGGATAAGTTTCTTAACACCCTCAAAGGCTTCAGCACTCAGTGACTTGTACTACAGTACCCGTGCAACATGCTGGGAGCGATGCGTCGCTGCTGGAGCGGCGCGCCCGCGCTGCGCCCGTCCGCCGCCGCGCTCGTGTCCGCGCTCGCCGCGCCGGAATACGCCGCGCTCGCCGACGCCGCCGCCGCCGCGCCCGCCGCCGCCGCCGCCGCGCTGGCCATCACACATGGTGAGATATATTAGCCACAGCGTGGGATAATAAGTGTATAAGGGCTACAGCGTGAGATACTCTTTAGGTTAGGGCTACAGCGCGAGATGAGTCTGAGGGCTTCAATAAAAGACGCCGCCGCGCTGGCAATTACACATGGTAAGTTATATGACAGAGCTATAGCGTGAGATACTCTTGAGGGCTACAGGGCACATGGTAAGAATATGTCCATTGATACAATAGGAGATAAGTTTCTTTAGGGCTCCAGCGAGAGATAGACTCTTTAGGACTACAGGAAGAGACTTGAAGCCTACAGTGAGAGACAAGTCTCTTGAGGTCTACAGTAAGAGGCAAGTTTCTAGAGGGCTACAGCGAGAGATGAGTCTCTTAAGGGATACAGTAAAAGGCAAGTCTCTTTAGGGCTACAGCGTGAGGCGGTTTCTTGAGTTCTACAGTAAGAGGCAAGTTTCTAAAAGGCTACAGCGTGAGGCAAGTCTCTTGAAGGCTACAGCGTGAGGCAAGTCTCTTGAAGGCTACAGCGTGAGGCAAGTCTCTTGAAGGCTACAGCGAGTGACAAGTCTCCTGAGGACTACAGCGAGTGACAAGTCTCCTGAGGACTACAGCGAGTGACAAGTCTCTTGAGGACTACAGCGAGTGACAGGTCTCTTGAGGGCTAGTGCCTTCTTAGGGGTTCAGTGTGGGATAAGTTTCTTAACTACAGCGAGAGCTCAGACCCTAAAGAGCTTCAGCACTCAGCGACTTGTACTACAGTACCCGTGCAACATGCTGGAAGCGATGCGTCGCTGCTGGAGCGGCGCGCCGGCGCTGCGCCCGTCCGCCGCCGCGCTCGTGTCCGCGCTCGCCGCGCCGGAATACGCCGCGCTCGCCGACGCCGCCGCCGCCGCGCCCGCCGCCGCCGCCGCCGCGCTATCAATTACACACGGTGAGAAGGAGATAAGTTTCTTAGGGCTACAGCGAGAGACAAGTCTCTTTAGGACTACAGCGCGAGATAAAGATCGAGGTCGTATCCGCGCTCGCCGCGCGGAATACGCCGCGCCCGCCGCCGCCGCCGCCGCGCTGGCCATCACTCATGGTGAGATATATGACAGGGCTACAGCGTGAGATAGACTCTTGAAGGCTACAGGGCACACGGTGATACAATAGGGGATAAGTTTCTTTAGGGCTACAGGGAGAGACTAGTCTCTTAAGGGAAACAGGGAGAGACAAATCTCTTAAGGGCTACAGAGAGAGACTTGAAGCCTAGAGAGAGACTTGAGGCCTACAGTGAGAGACAAGTCTCTTGAGGGCTACAGCGAGAGACGAGTCTCTTGAGGTCTACAGTAAGAGGCAAGTCTCTTAAGGGCTACAGGGAGAGACGAGTGTCATGAAGGCTACAGCGAGAGGCAAGTCTCTTATAGGCTAGTGCATTCTTAGGGGTTCAGTGTGGGATAAGTTTCTTGAGGGCTACAACGAGAAACAAGTCTCTTGAGAGCTACAGCGAGAGAAGTCTCTTGAGGACTACAGCACGACTGCTTTCTAGAAGGTTCAGTATGGGATAAGTTTCTTAAGGACTACAGCGAGAGATAACACCCTCAAAGACTTCAGCACTCAGTGACCTGTACTACAGTACCCGTGCAACATGCTGGAAGCGATGCGTCGCTGCTGGAGCGGCGCGCCGGCGCTGCGCCCGTCCGCCGCCGCGCTCGTGTCCGCGCTCGCCGCGCCGGAATACGCCGCGCTCGCCGACGCCGCCGCCGCCGCGCCCGCCGCCGCCGCCGCCACGCTGGCCATCACGCATGGTGAGATATACAGAGAGTGTAGCCAGAGCCACAGGCCACAGCGTATGATGAGTGTAATAGGGCTACAGCGTGAGATAGACTATTTAGGGCTGCAACTCGAGATGAGTCTGAGGGCTTCAACAAAGGACGCCGCGCTCGCAGACGCCACCGCCGCTGCGCTCGTGCCTTCTAAGGTTCAGTGTGAGATAAGTTCTCTTAAAGGCTGCAGCGTGAGACAAGTCTCATGAGGGCTACAGTGAGAGACAAGTCTCTTAAGGGCTACAGTGGGAGACTTGAAGCCTACAGTGAGAGACAAGTTTCTTGAAGGCTACAGTGAGAGAAGTATTGAGGGCTACAACGAGAGACAAGTCTCCTGAGGACTACAGCGAGTGACAGGTCCCTTGAGGGTTAGTGCCGTCTTAGGAGTTCAGTGTGGGATGAGTTTCTTGGAGGCTACAGCGAGAGATCACACCCTCAAAGGCATCAGCACTCAGCGACTTGTACTACAGTACCCTGCAACATGCTGGGAGCGATGCGTCGCTGCTGGAGCGGCGCGCCCGCGCTGCGCCCGTCCGCCGCCGCGCTCGTGTCCGCGCTCGCCGCGCCGGAATACGCCGCGCTCGCCGACGCCGCCGCCGCCGCGCCCGCCGCCGCCGCCGCCGCGCTGGCTATTACTCATGGTGAGACTTAGAACCTCTGGTCACAGTATTGGATAGGTTTCTTGGAGATCAGACCTTAGAGAGCTTCAGAACTCGAGTTCGCGGTCACCACAGTACTCCAAACTCGTCGCCATCGCTGCACTCGAAAAAAGCGAGAGAAAAGAGTCTTGAGAGTACAGCGTGAGGCTTGTCTCTTGAAGGCTACAGCGTGAGGCGATTTCTTGTGGTCAACAGCAAGAGGCAAGTTTCTAGAGGGCTACAGCGAGAGATAAGTCTCTTAAGGGCTAAAGCGAGTGACTTGAAGCCTACAGTGAGAGACAAGTCTCTTGGGGGCTACAGTAAGAGATGAGTCTCTTGAGGGCTGCAGTAAGAGGCAAGTTTCTAGAGGATTACAGCGAGAGACAAGTCTCATGAGGGCTATAGCTCGAGATGTCTCTTAAAGGCTACAGAGAGAGACAAGTCTCTTGAGGTCTACAGTAAGAGGCAAGTTTCTTTAGGGCTACAGCGTGAGGCGGTTTCTTGAGTTCTACAGTAAGAGGCAAGTTTCTAAAAGGCTACAGCGAGAGACAAGTCTCTTATGGTCTAGTGCCTTTTCAAGGATTCAGTGTGGGATAAGTTTCTTTAGGGCTACAGCGAGAGACAAGTCTCTTGAAGGCTACAGCGAGAGACTTGAAGCCTACAATGAGAAACAAGTCTTATGGGCTAGTGCCTTCTTAGAAGTCCAGTGTGGGATAAGTTTCTTGAGGGCTACAATGAGAGAAGTCTCTTGAGGGTTACAGCGCGAGTGCCTTTTAGAAGGTTCAGTATGGGATAAGTTTCCAGAGGATTACAGCGAGAGATCACACCCTCAAAGGCATCAGCACTCAGCGACTTGTACTACAGTACCCGTGCAACATGCTGGAAGCGATGCGTCGCTGCTGGAGCGGCGCGCCCGCGCTGGCAATTACACATGGTGGGCTATACTCGTACTAGAGCTAGCTGGTACGAGGGCTACAGCACGAGATGTCTTTTATAAGCTACAGCGCGAGATAATGATCGCGCTCGCCGCGCCGGAATACGCCGCGCTCGCCGACGCCGCCGCCGCCGCCGCCGCCGCCTTAGCAATCACTCATGGTGAGAAGGGGATAAGTTTCTTTAGGGCTCCAGCGAGACAAAAGTCTTTTAAAGGCTACAGGGCACATGGTAAGAATATGTCCATTGATACAATAGGGGATAAGTTTCTTTAGGGCTACAGCGAAAGATAAAGACCCTTAAAGGCTTCAGCACTCGTGGTGAGCTATGCTAGAGCTACAATGAAGGCCGTCTACGCTACCGACGTCGCCGCCGCGCTATCAATTACTCATGGTAAGACACACGACGCATGACTTTAGGGTTAGATGAGTGTATGAAGGCTACAGTGTGAGATAGACTCTTTAGGGCTATAGCGCGAGATGAGTCTGAGGGCTTCAATAAAGGACGCCGCGCTCGCTGACGCCACCGCTGCTGCGCTCGCCGTCACGCACGGTACGCCACTATAGTTACGTCTCTTGAAGGCTACAATGCGAATGACTTCTAAGGTTCAGTATAAGTTTCTTGAGGGCTACAGCGAGAGACGATCTCTTGAGGGCTACAGGGTACATGGTAAGAATATGTCCATTGATACAATAGGGGATAAGTTTCTTTAGGGCTCCAGCGAGAGATAGACTCTTTAGGGTGAGACTTGAAGCCTACAGTGAGAGACAAGTCTCTTGGGGGCTACAGCGAGAGAAGTCTTTTGAGGGCTACAGCGAGATACAAGTCTCTTGAGGGCTACAGTAAGAAACGTCTGTTATAGGCTACCTAATAATGTTGAACCTTAGTTCTTTTATTTGTCATATTCTTCATACTAAAACCACCATGAAACTTTCTTCCTGTAATCTATCAGATCTGTTCTTACGACATTTTCTCTTCCAGCGGAGGAGGAGGGCGGCTGGGAGATCTGGTACGGCGGCGAGGCGGAGCGCGCGCATTCGCTGCTCTGCACGCGCGCGCGCTACACGCACCACCACACGCGCCGCCTGCCGCCAGGTGACACTATACCCCCAGGTGTCACTGCACGCGCGCGCGCTACACGCACCACCACACGCGCCGCCTGCCGCCAGGTGACACTATACCCCCAGGTGTCACTGCACGCGCGCGCGCTACACGCACCACCACACGCGCCGCCTGCCGCCAGGTGACACTATACCCCCAGGTGTCACTGCACGCGCGCGCGCTACACGCACCACCACACGCGCCGCCTGCCGCCAGGTGACACTATACCCCCAGGTGTCACTGCACGCGCGCGCGCTACACGCACCACCACACGCGCCGCCTGCCGCCAGGTGACACTATACCCCCAGGTGTCACTGCACGCGCGCGCGCTACACGCACCACCACACGCGCCGCCTGCCGCCAGGTGACACTATACCCCCAGGTGTCACTGCACGCGCGCGCGCTACACGCACCACCACACGCGCCGCCTGCCGCCAGGTGACACTATACCCCCAGGTGTCACTGCACGCGCGCGCGCTACACGCACCACCACACGCGCCGCCTGCCGCCAGGTGACACTATACCCCCAGGTGTCACTGCACGCGCGCGCGCTACACGCACCACCACACGCGCCGCCTGCCGCCAGGTGACACTATACCCCCAGGTGTCACTGCACGCGCGCGCGCTACACGCACCACCACACGCGCCGCCTGCCGCCAGGTGACACTATACCCCCAGGTGTCACTGCACGCGCGCGCGCTACACGCACCACCACACGCGCCGCCTGCCGCCAGGTGACACTATACCCCCAGGTGTCACTGCACGCGCGCGCGCTACACGCACCACCACACGCGCCGCCTGCCGCCAGGTGGCGACACTACACCCCCAGGTGTCGCTGCAGGTGCGACACTACACCCCCAGGTGTCGCTGCAGGTGCCACACTACACCCCCAGGTGTCGCTGCAGGTGCCACACTACACCCCCAGGTGTCGAATCTTTGAGGGAGGCTTTTGTCCAGCAGTGGACGTCATTTGGCTGAAACGAAGTAACTAACTGACGTAAACGGAGAATCTGGCCTACATACTTCACGGGTCACGCTGACCCGACGTGTTGAGGGAACTCTGACGTTCGCATATTTATCCTATGTTCTTTCTGCCGGAACCACAGGCATTCTCCTTGCACAAATAACCTCTCAAAGGTTTATACAAGGATTTGCTAAAACAACTTATTTTCTTGTAGACAATGGCGAGCCGGTGCACGTGACAGCCGTCTGCCGCGTGGGCTCCAAGATGTGGCTTGGAGACAGCGCCGGACGAGTGTCGGTTTACAAGTGAGTCGCTCGTGTTAGAGACTATTTCTATTATGAAACAACATACTATTGTGCCGTCTTTTTTGTGTATTTATTTCTTTTCTTGTCTTGTGTGGTGTAAAGTGTGTTATTTCTATGTGTTTATTGATTATGATTGCTAATTCTTTACTTCCATTGCTTGCTAGATAAGCCCTCCTATATTATTCACCATTTTAAAGTCACATTGTAAAATCATATCTTTGAAAACAATCAATGTTTTTCATTTTCATTATACCCTGTTTTCAGCATTTCGCATCCAGCTGCTGCTATTATTAGAAACAGCAATATTCACTGTCATTCATAACATGTTTATTTAAAACATAATTTTTAAATTTTTTATCTGGATCTATTTTGAAACATAAATTTAGTATGAAAATGTCACTTTAAACTACTGTTCAACGAGTGTGTAACTTTTTGATTAGTAAGGGGCAAACTGTCGATTCACCAAATTTTGTGCCATGAAAACTTTCTCTCTCACTTTCTCTTGTCTCATTCAGCACAATGCCGTTATCTGAATTCAGAATCAATAAATTACCTTCTACTCTTACTAAAACTTGTCTAAAACATCTTTTTTTATCTTTTTAGCGCTTCATCATGTGCCCTAGTTTGGAGCGTAAGAGTGCAGGATGCAGTGGGCGGGGCAGCGTCTCCCGTGTCTGCATTACTACCGTTGCTGAAGCTACAGCGAGTGGCCTTAGCGCTGGCCTGCGGACGGTGAGTGTAGCATACTTTAGTGTGGCCTGTGTGGTGCATGAGGATCATCATCATCATCATTTTCAGCCATAGGCCTCCCCCAATGAGCGCATGAGGATGCAAGCAAGTTAAAGTGGGTGGGGTGACGTCATCTACCACGCTATGCTGCCGCTGTAGCATTGGTACTCTAGTGCCCTTATGTGGTGAAGCGGCGTCCCCTGTTGTAAGCTGTCACAATAGCACTATAGCAGTAGTCAGAGTGTGTNAATTTTTTATCTGGATCTATTTTGAAACATAAATTTAGTATGAAAATGTCACTTTAAACTACTGTTCAACGAGTGTGTAACTTTTTGATTAGTAAGGGGCAAACTGTCGATTCACCAAATTTTGTGCCATGAAAACTTTCTCTCTCACTTTCTCTCGTCTTATTCAGCACAATACCGTTATCTGAATTCAGAATCAATAAATTCTTCTTCTGTCTTGCAAAAAACTTGTCTAAAAACATCTTTTAAATCTTTTTAGCGCTTCATCATGTGCCCTAGTTTGGAGCGTAAGAGTGCAAGATGCAGTGGGTGGGGCGGCGTCTCCCGTGTCTGCGTTATTGCCGCTGCTGAAGCTACAGCGAGTGGCCTTAGCGCTGGCCTGCGGACGGTGAGTGTAGCATACTTTAGTGTGGCCTGTGTGGTGCATGAGGATCATCATCATCATCATTTTCAGCCATAGGCCTCCCCCAATGAGCGCATGAGGATGCAAGCAAGTTAAAGTGGGTGGGGTGACGTCATCTACCACGCTATGCTGCCGCTGTAGCATTGGTACTCTAGTGCCCTTATGTGGTGAAGCGGCGTCCCCTGTTGTAAGCTGTCACAATAGCACTATAGCAGTAGTCAGAGTGTGTTATACCGCAAGTGGCGCACTCTAGTGTGATCTGTTTGGTGCGTGAGGGTGCAAGCAAGATGCGGTGGACGGGTGACGTTATCAGCCATGCGTCTACCACTGCTGAAGCTACAGCGGGTGGCGTTAGCGCTGGCCTGCGGTCGGTGAGTGTTGCGTACTTCAATATGGCATGTGCCAATGCAAACTTTTATAACGTGCTCTGGTGCAGGGTTTCCCAATTTTTTTTGCCAAGGAACCCTAATTTATTATACTTTTCCTAGCGGAACCCCCGTACTACTCCGCCCGCACGCCCTGCCCCTCCCTTGTGCGTAAACAAGTCGGTGCGAGAGAACAACGTCGGTCACGAAACGTGGGATAATATTTTTTACGGAACCCTTGCGGCCTTTCCACGGAACCACAGGGTTCCGCGGACCACCTTTCGGGAACCGCTGCTCTAGTGTGACCTCTGTTGTGTGAAGATGTAAATGCAAACGCCTATACCTAGGCAGGATGATATTACCTGTCACACATTACTGTCACTAGCGGCAGTGTGTGCTGAGCTGCGTGTGACGCACTCCAGTTAGTGCAGTCATCATCATCATCATTTCAGCCACAGGACGTCCACTGCTGAACATAGGCCTCCCCCAATGCTTTCCACGTTGATCGATTGGTAGCGGCCTGCGTCCAGCGCTTCCCTGCTACCTTTACGATGTCGTCGGTCCACCTTGTGGGTGGACGTCCCACGCTGCGTTTTCCGGTACGCGGCCTCCATTCCAGAACCTTCCTGCCCCATCGGCCGTCAGTTCTGCGTACTTAGTGCAGTGGGTGGGGCAATATTCCCAGACATGTGTCACTGCTGCTGCAGTGGCAATGAATATGTTATGCTGCTAAGATTTGAGTGCGGTTAGTGGACTTGCGCCTACTGCCACTACAGAGCAAAGGTAGTGTATGTTGTGTTATGGCAAAGGTAGTATATGCTGTGTTATGGCAAAGGTAGTATATGCCTGGTTGGTGCTTCATGGTGCAAAACATTATGAGCGGGGTGACGTCAGCGAGTAAGTTGAGTCGCATGTTTCGCACTCTGCGTGATCTCTGGTACTTGAAGCGGGATGGTGTCTTCTATTTTGCGCTAATGGTGTTCTCTAATGTGCCCCACTGTAAAGCTTGGTCCAAGTACAGCAATAATCCTCTATATTTGCATCAAATCATAAGTGCACGGTCACCGCCTCAGTGCTTCGCCAATGAGAACCGTCCAAAAATTATGCTTCACATCTGTCTCCTTTTCAACTTTGGCTAGGTTGTACAGTCGCGGAATGAAAAGGTTCGTCACCTTAGTGTCGGTTTTCGCTTGCACTAGGTACTGTAAGAGTCAAACCTGCCAACATAACAGTGCAAGAAACAGTGCTGCTAACATTTAAATAAATATGACGTTTGCTAACGAATAAGGTTTTGCTTGTTTTCTATCCCATGCAATGTTACAAAATGTAGTTTCTTTTTAATAGAAATAATAATGGCAGGTTGAACCAACAAGAAGGTTTTAGTTTATTAATCATAATAATCTTGACAAGGTAAATCGTCAAACAACTTTGATCTGAATAATTTTGAACTTTACTGACGAACAATTAAAGATTATTTTCTCTAACTCGAGATTATTCTGTAACATAGTTTCAAAAGGTAATATGTGGTCGCGATTCGTTGAAGGAATCAATTTGAAAACTGATGAACCTTTTCATTCCGTGACTGTACAACCTAGCCTTAGAAACTTTAGGCCAATGTGTAACCAACTTAATTTTAAGCTGCATGTGTCAAACAAGGCTGTATGTTTCTTTAATAATGATAAATAAAATAAAACTTCGCGGTTATCATGCGTTTCTGAACTACTTATGTGCTGTACTGTTGCTGCAGCGGCAATGAGCTGTCTTGCCTTTAGCTCCACCTACTGACGCCCCTGTTGCAGGCTGTTCGTGGTGTCAGCAGCGCTTTCCCTGCCTCTAGTAACTCTACCTAGTGACTCTCTTGCTTGTTGCAGGCTGTTCGTGGTGTCAGCGGCGCGTCCAGAAGCCGAGGGCAGCTTCGTGCTGACGGAGCTGGGAGCAGCCACCGAGCTGTGCTGCCTCGCCGCCGTGCCCACGCCGCACGGGTGAGTATACAGGCAGTAGCCAGTAGCCTTATTCACGTAACAAAATTTCAATGACAACAACACACTGAGTTGCGATCCTATCGAGTAATCGTTCTATCAAAATGACCCTTGTGAATACGGACTTAGAACTGTTTTTCAATGGAACAACTTCTGAACGTCAGCGAGATCTTGACTGTCAAAATACGTGAATTAGGCCACTTATGGTAAGTGACGATCAGGCCGAAGGTGGAAGCGAGCTTCACCCGGAATCCTCGACCACGGAGGAACTGGCTATCTTACCTCTAACTGCGTTATAGCGACAGACTTAGTAGCTAGCCAGGCAGACTTAGAACAAGCCCTACCACCAACCGAACCGAACAGAAAAATCTTCCCCCACTGGGAATCGAACCCGGGAAGCACGTGGTCTTACCACTAGACCACACAGGCGGTGAGAGAAGACTATGTCTACACGTTTGACATCCTGCTCACTCAAAAGCAAAGTGAGCAGGATGTCAAGCGTCGCTCACGAGCCCATGCGCCCAGTGTAGACGCAGCTTATAAATACTGAATATATTTTCATGCTATTTCCACCACTAGATAGAATGATTTATTAGATAGGTCAAAGTATAAAATAAAGTTTGTCAAGTAGAAAATTAATAGGTCGCTGGTTTATATCCGGCTCGAAGGACCCCTATGTACGTGATGGTACAGTTTAACTTTCTCTCGGGACAAACTGGCTACACAGGAATTTATTTTATAACGTGTTTATACTTCAAATGTTGAGCTTGTTTTTATTATTTTTTGGAAAAGAACATACATTGTTAACCGAGGGAGTATGAATGAGCAACCGATCTTTCAGAAATGATTGAAAGAGTGGAATATTTTTTCATATTACTTGAAAAAAAAGATAGAAACTTGAATCTCTCAGTTCACTCGTACGGCCCAGAGCACACGATGAAACGCAATTGCAACGAAACTGCAACTTCTAGTTACTTTTGAGTTGCATCTAAGTTTCTGCCATAGCGTCCGTTGAGAGACCACACATGACGCGACCAGTTTGAAACTTTCAGTTTCAGTTTCATTCATAAGAATCATCAGAAAGGTGCAGTTTCGTTGCAGTTGCGTTTCACCGTCTGTTCTGGGCCATAATGTGTATACGCACCAACCTAAGTACTCGACTACGTAATAGTGACTGAGTTTCTTGCGCTGCTTCTTCTCAGCACTGGCCCATTTATTGTCCCGAAGCAGTGGTAGGGTTAATATTGGGACGTGTAAAAGTGCTTTCTAAAAGCCTATTTGCAAAAATAAATGAATTTTGAATGTGCTACTATAAGTTCGTAAATCCTTATTCGGTCTATTCAGGTTTGAAGTGTGGGCGGGCGGCGACAGCCTGAACGCATACACTTTGACCGAAGGCGGCGTGTGCGGCGCCGACTCGCTGCCCGCCGCGCCGCGCGTCACGCTGCTCGCGGCGCACCAGGACCTACCCGTCGTCATCGCATACAGCCACCCGGGTGAGTCATTAATGATTCGATATAGCGTGCATTAACCGAATAAATAAGTCACCAGACAATGTAGTGTGCAGTTACCCGGGTGAATCGCTTTGCTGGTTGTTATTGCGTGCAGACACCCAGGTGAGTCACATTACTGGTTGTCACAGGGTGGAAATACTTGGGTGAGCCACTTTCATACGTGCTGATACCTGAATAAGTCTCATAGCGTTTAGATACCCGGGTGAATCACTGTACTGGTTGTCATAGCGTGAAGATATCCGGACGAGTCACTTTTCTGGTAGTCATAGCGTGCTTATACCCGAGTGGGACACTGCTGGTGGTCATAGCGTACAGATACCCAAGTGAGTCACTTTATTGGTTGCCATATCGTGCAGAAACCCGGGTAAGTCACTTTTCTGGTAGTCATAGCGTGCAGTTACTCCGGTGAATAATTATATTTCCTAAATATTATGAGATGATAATCCGAGCTACGAAGCAATGTCACGACAGTACAATTGCGTGCCAAATTCGAAATCATACCTTAACCTCTGCGTCTGTCGTCAGGCCCGCACGTGTACCAGTGGTCGGCGGTGTCGCGGTCACTGACTGCCCGCCTGGACTGCAGCAAGCTGGCGCCCTGCTCCGAGAGCCTGCGCTCCATCGCAGCCGACGAACCGCGGCCCGACGACACCTGCACCGTAAGTGGCACCTACGGGACTATTCCCACCTCTGCAACTCCTGTGTAGCCAGGATCTACAGCTTGACCGCCAATAAAAACAACCAGTGTAGGTCGATTGTCCCGGGGGAAAGTTAAACTGCCATGGTTCCGCAACGAAATTAATCAGAAGAAAAAAGGAGATTTGAATAACCGACACTTGTATATCCTTAGACCTCAGGTCGCGCTTGCTGACATTACTAATTGTATTCTTATTACAGAATCCACCATAAACTACACAAAAATTTTGCAAGAAGAAGTGGTCTGTTATCTCCGTATTTCCTCTTGAAAATACCTGATTGTAAAGTGTTTTTGCATATCAAAATACCTATCATTTCTATTTTCCACTACTTCTATCTCACACACCGCCCCTTTTTCTGTCTCGACCCTCTTTTTTTTACGTCGGGAAATGCTTTTCGCATACGCACTGATCGATGGGGACGGCCATTGGGTTATGTGGGACTCTCCCCGCCTACCCACTAAAACCCGACGGCTTCCACCAGAGCCCAAAGAAACGGAGCCGCGAGTTATTGTCCTGGTTGGACATTCGTCCGCAGCTCCGCCTCAGGCTAGAGGCTCGCTCGTGAGCGTTCTCTCTGGCTTCGAGGGATCCCCCAATCCCTTCCTCCACTTGTTTTTATAGAGGTTTTCTCCTCACGGCCCTGGTATGACAGGACCCCCGGCCCGCCGTAGCGGGTTACGGTCTGCTCCATGCTGCTGCTCAGTCAGCTCTGCTGATCAGAGAAGTACCGAGAGCGGCCCTTTAATGGGCCCGGGCAAACCTAGGGATTCCAGACATGGAGGCCTAGGCTGCGTTTTCACCAGAGATGTGCTCACTCGAAGCACACAGTCATGAACCATCATCAATTTGTCGGCGATTTGGTGTAGTGGTTCGAAACGGACTACTATTCCGGAGGTAGCGAGTTCGATTCCCACACAGTACAAACATTTGTGTGCATGAACATATTTGTTTGTATTGGACTGGTTGTTTTCTATGTATAATAAGTATGTATTTACAAAAAAAAAAGTATTTAAGTATGTTTATATCCGTTGTCTAGTACCCATAGTACAAGCTTTGCTTAGTTTGGGACTAGAAGCGCAGTGTAAAATGTCTAAGGATATTTATTTATTTATTATTTATGTATCACATTTATTTATTCACATGAAGCGCCTTACCACCACTACTCAAATCTTTTACCAGTTCTCTCACTCCCCCTTGCGTTTCACACATTAAACCTTAAATTCCCCCCCAGGTGACTGCACTGTGCGTGGCCGGATCCTGTGCATACATCGGCACGGCGCGCGGTTGTGTGGTGGTGGCGGACTGCGGCTCGCTGCGACCGCTCACCGTCTTCCGGCCTTATGAGGGGACGGTGAGTGCTCATCATCATCATCATTTAAAGAAAGAAAGAAAGAAGAAAGAAACATTTATTGCCATGGACATCACAGAAGACAAAAGATATAAATAATAGAAAAAAAAAGCAAATAAGACATAGGTGACATAAAACATACAATGAAAGAGCAAGTAAACTAAGCAGTGCCACCCTGTCGCACAGCGATGCCCATCGCAATGGGACCCCACTCAGCATATGCCGTGGCCCCCGGTGAGGGAAGCCACGACGCTGGTTTTCAGTGTGCCCCATGCCGAGTGGGAGTCACGGACACTAAACTATACTGCATAAAATATACATACATAAATAATAATAATAATAGTGCGCGTATAAATTTTAAATGTAAGTACAGTATAATATTATAAAGAAAAGATGTAATAAGATATTATAAATAAAACGATAAGACATTTCAGCCATAGGCTAAGAACTCACTGCGCGATTTCCACCCGCGCCCGCGGCGGTTGCGGGCCCGCAGCTTCTGTAGAATGCAGATACTTATGTAAAAACTAATGCACAACTCACGACGCGGTTTTCGCCCGCAGCGGGCGCGGTTGTATGCGGGTCCCGCGGCACCGGCGGGCGACTAGTATGAAAATCGCGCCGTGAGATCTTAGCCTAAGGCGGGAATTGAACCCACGACCTTTCGCTTGCCGGGTGACTGCTCTTCCAACTGAGCTACTTAGACACTGGATGAACCCGTCGAAGGTTTTAGAAAAGTTTGTTGCGATTTGGTAGGGTAGTTTACCCATAGAGATATAGAGAGATGCTAAGAACGCGCTGAGTTCGAAACTCAGTGTCGCATTAGAAATTCACACACACGAAGTAATCAAAATATGTACTCATATTCACTGCAACGTATAACGTCGCTGTTGTCATCATTGCTGTCGCGAGCAATTGTTCTGTTTTTGGGCATATTGCTGCGACACCGGCCCCGCCCCTTTTTCACATCTTCCTTTTGTTTCTGTGATCTGTGGTGCACACGCTTGTTGTATATGTATAATTTCATATCAACCCGTCTGGCCAACGTAATGAATGGAGACTGGCCAAAAATAATCAAAATCAAAGGACATTGTCAGAAACCGCCTAAAAAACCGCCAAAAAACATTAACCCATCATAATTATTTTCTATTTTTTTTAATACATTAAGCACCCTTTCGTTCTAATGGACACTTAAGCATTGAAAAATTAAATAAATAAGTCTTTTAACGTTTATTATATAATACTATTACAACTTCCGGACGTTTTGGTGCTTGGCATGGTCTAAAACCTATCAAGTTCCATAATTTTTGCCGATAAAATCTGTACGAGGCATTACCGTACTTTATTGCTGGGAGTCCATGTATAGTGATGTTCCTGCGGCCATCATAGACAATAAAATANTGGTGTCAGCAGCGCTTTCCCTGCCTCTAGTAACTCTACCTAGTGACTCTCTTGCTTGTTGCAGGCTGTTCGTGGTGTCAGCGGCGCGTCCAGAAGCCGAAGGCAGCTTCGTGCTGACGGAGCTGGGAGCAGCCACCGAGCTGTGCTGCCTCGCCGCCGTGCCCACGCCGCACGGGTGAGTATACAGGCAGTAGCCTTATTCACGTAACAAAATTTCAATGACAACAACACACTGAGTTGCGATCCTATCGAGTAATCGTTCTATCAAAATGACCCTTGTGAATACGGACTTAGAATTCATTTTCAATGGGACGACATCTGAACGTCAGCGACATCTTGACTGTCAAAATACGTGAATTAGGCCACTTATGGTAAGTGACGATCAGGCCGAAGGTGGAAGCGAGCTTCACTCGGAATCCTCAACCACGGAGGAACTGGCTATCTTACCTCTAACTGCGTTATAGCGACAGACTTAGTAGCTAGCCAGGCAGACTTAGAACAAGCCCTACCACCAACCGAACCGAACAGAAAAATCTTCCCCCACTGGGAATCGAACCCGGGAAGCACGTGGTCTTACCACTAGACCACACAGGCGGTGAGAGAAGACTATGTCTACACGTTTGACATCCTGCTCACTCAAAAGCAAAGTGAGCAGGATGTCAAGCGTCGCTCACGAGCCCATGCGCCCAGTGTAGACGCAGCTTATAAATGCTGAATATATTTTCATGCTATTTCCACCACTAGATTGAATGATTCATGAAGTAGGTCAAAGTATAAAGTTTGTCAAGAAGAAAATCCATAGGTTGCTGGTTCGTATCCGGCTCGAAGGACCGCTATGTACGCGATGGTACAGTTTAAATTTCCCCCGGGACAAACTTGACCTTCACAGGTTGGGTTTTTATTGACGGTCAACATACAGGTCCTGGCTACACAGTCGAGTTTATTTTATAACATGTTTATGCTTCATATGCTGAGCTTATTTTCGGAAAAGAACATAAATTCTTAGTGAGGGAGTCTGAATGAGCAACCGATCTTTCAGAAATGATTGAAAGAGTGGAATATTTTTTACTTATTACTTGAAAAAAAAAGATAGAAACTTGAATCTCTCAGTTCACTCGTAAGGCCCAGAGCACACGATGAAACGCAGTTGCAACGAAACTGCAACTTCTAGTTACTTTTGAGTTGCATCTAAGTTTCTGCCATAGCGTCCGTTGAGAGACCACACATGACGCGACCAGTTTGAAACTTTCAGTTTTAGTTTCATTCATAAGAATCATCAGAAAGGTGCAGTTTCGTTGCAGTTGCGTTTCACCGTCTGTTCTGGGCCATAATGTGTATACGCACCAACCTAAGTACTCGACTACGTACTAGTGACTGAGTTTCTTGCGCTGCTTCTTCTCAGCACTGGCCCATTTATTGTCCCGAAGCAGTGGTAGGGTTAATATTGGGACGTGTAAAAGTGCTTTCTAAAAGCCTATTTGCAAAAATAAATGAATTTTGAATGTGCTACTATAAGTTCGTAAATCCTTATTGGGTCTATTCAGGTTTGAAGTGTGGGCGGGCGGTGACAACCTGAACGCATACACTTTGACCGAAGGCGGCGTGTGCGGCGCCGACTCGCTGCCGGCCGCGCCGCGCGTCACGCTGCTCGCGGCGCACCAGGACCTGCCCGTCGTCATCGCCTACAGTCACCCAGGTGAGTCCCTAGCCAAGGTTTGTACCCGGATGAGTTACCTAGCAAGATGATGGGCATAACGTAAAATCATCTACTGGATATCCAGATATAAATAAATAAATAAATAAATAAATAACCGGATAAGTCGCTTACCAGACGATATAGCGTGCAAATATCCTGATGAGTTACTCTACAAGACGGTATTATATGCGGAGACCGAGGTGAGTCACTTGAGTGGTAGTCATAGCGTGCTGATACCCAGGTGAGTCACTTTCATAGCGTGCTGATACCCGGGTAAGTCACTTTCATAGCGTGCTGATACCCGGATGAGTCACTTTCAGAGCGTTCAGATACCCGGATGAGTGACTTTCACAACATTAAGATACCAGGGTGAGTCACTTCCATAGCGTTCAGATACGCGGGTGAGTGACTTTCAAATCATGAAGATATCAGAGTGTGATGTCATAGCGTGCCGATACCCGGGTGAAACACTTTACTGGTGGTCATAGCGTGCTGATACCCGGGTGAGTCACTTTCATAGCTTGCTGATACACGGATGAGTCACTTCCATAGCTAGCGTGCTGATACCCGGGTAAGTCACTCTTATAGCGTGAAGATACCAGGGTGAGTCACCTTACTGGTTGTCATATTATGCTGATACCTGGACGTGGCACTACTGGTCGTCATAGGGCGGAGACAGCCTGAACGCGTACACCCTGACGGAAGGCGGCGTGTGCGGCGCCGAGTCGCTGCCCGCCGCGCCGCGCGTCACGCTGCTCGCGGCGCACCAGGATCTACCCGTCGTCATCGCCTACAGCCACCCGGGTGAGTCACTTTACTGGTTGTCGAAGCGTGAGTCATTTTGCCAGGCAATATAGTGTGCAAATACCTGTGTGAGGTCACTAGTCTGCTAGGCGATACAGTGTGCAGCTACCCGGGTGAGGAACTGTATTAGGCGATATATTATGCGGCGCCGAGTGGCTGGCCACCAACACCTGCCCGTCGTCATCGCCTACAGCCACCCGGGTAAGTCACTTATTGATCGTCGAAGCCTGAAGATTTCTTTTGAGTTTCATAGCGTGCTGATACCCTTAGGAGTCACTTTCATAGCGTGCTGATACCCGGATGAGTCACTCATAGCGTTCAGATACCCGGGTGAGTCACTTTCATAACGTTCAGGTACCCGGGTGAGTCACTTTCATAACGTTCAGGTACCCGGGTGAGTCACTCTACTGGTTGTCACAATGGACAGATACCCGGGTAAGTCTCATAGTGTTCAGATACCCGGGTGAGTCACTTTCATAAGGTTCAGGTACCCGGGTGAGTCACTTTACTGTTTGTCACAGCGGGCAGATACCCGGATGAGTCACTTTGCTGGTTGTTGAAAGTTTGCTGACACCCAGATTTGGCACTACTGGTCGTCATAGGGCGGCGACAGCCTGAACGCGTACACCCTGACGGAGGGCGGCGTGTGCGGCGCCGAGTCGCTGCCCGCCGCGCCGCGCGTCACGCTGCTCGCGGCGCACCAGGATCTGCCCGTCGTCATTGCCTACAGCCACCCGGGTGAGTCACAATAAAATTAAAAAATGTGTTTATTGCCTTCGAACCATTAGACATAGGTACAGGTAGTTAGACTTATAACTATAATATGAAGTACATTACTGGTTGTCATAGAGTGAAATGCCTGAGTGAGTCACTTTGCTGGTCGTCATAGCGTGTACATATCCGGATGAGTCATTTTCATAGCGTGAGTCAATTTTGTAGTTGTAATGGCATGTAGATACCCGAGTGAGTCACTTTTATGGCGTGCTGATACCCGGATGAGTGTCATAGCGTTCAGATACTCGGGTGAGACACTTTACTGGTGGTCATAACGTGCAGATGCCCGGGTGAGTCACTTTTCTGGTTACTATGGCGTGCAGATACCCGGGTGAGTCACTTTACTGGTTGTCATAGCGTGCTGATACCCGGGTGAGTCACATTACTGGTTGTCACAGCGGGCAGATACCCGGGTGAGACATTTTGCGGGTTGTCATAGCGTACAGATACCCGGGTGAGTCACTCTACTGGTTTTCATAGCGTGCTGATACCCGGATGAGTCTCATAGCGTTTAGATACGCGGGTCAGTGACTTTGATGCTTGTCATAGCGGGCAGATACCCGGGTGAGTCATTCTCATAGCGTGCTGATACCTGGATGAGTCGCTTTCATAGCGCTCAGATACCCGGATGAGTCTCATAGCGTTCAGATACCCGGGTGAATCACTGAACGAAAAGTACGAGTGAGTAAGAGTCGAGTCACTTTTCTGGTGGTCATAGCGTGCTTATACCCGGGTGAGTCACTTTATTGGTTACCATATCGTGCAGAAACCCGGATAAGTCACTTTTCTGGTAGTCATAGCGTGCAGATACCCAGGTGACTTACTTTATTGATAACGATATAACGTGCAGTTACTCGGGTGAATAATTATATTCTCTAAATATTATGAGATGATAATCCGAGCTACGACAGCACTGCTGCGTGCCGAGTTCGGGATCATACCTTAACCTCTGCGTCTGTCGTCAGGCCCGCACGTGTACCAGTGGTCGGCGGTGTCGCGGTCACTGACTGCCCGCCTGGACTGCAGCAAGCTGGCGCCCTGCTCCGAGAGCCTGCGCTCCATCGCAGCCGACGAACCGCGGCCCGACGACACCTGCACCGTAAGTGGCACCTACGGGACTATTCCCACCTCTCGTTCCCACCGCTGCAACTCCTGTGTAGCCAGGATCTACAGCTTGACCGCTAATAAAAACAACCAGTGTAGGTCGATTGTCCCGGGGAAAAGTTAAACTGTCATCGGACCCGCAACGAAATTAATCAGAAGAACATAAGAGGACTTTGAGCAGTTGCTCACTTGTATATGCCGTAAGCCCGGGCGTGAGTAATCACTAGTAAGTGATCACTGTATCGCGTTCGCTGATGTTTTGGCGCATCCACACATGTTGATGCGCCATTATCGCAGCATAAACTATACAATTTTTTTACAAAACGAAGCGGTTGATTAGCTATGTGTTTGCAGAAAACATTTAAACCCCAACAAATCTTGAAAATACTTCATTGTAAAATGTTTTTAAAATGTAAAGTATCCCTGTGTGTACTACTATGTATTACCACAGAATAATAATAAGTACTACGTACAGAAATTTTACTTCGCGAAGGTATTTTAAAAAATGTATGCTCAATGTCATTAACAATATGGTGTAATTTAGCCTGTCTCAAGAGTCAAGCACCATTTTGTTGACAAACGTCAGTNATTAATAATTCGTGTTACGTAACTATAGCTTAAATACTTTTGCGGCGACATACATGATTTAGCATGAATTATCATTAATAATATTAACCACTTATTTACCTCTCAGTGTCTTCAGGCAACTTAAAAAGTACATTCTGAGTTTTTATTATTATTTAGGCAGTTAAATACTCCACAGTATTTAGTACACCATTTTCTTTATTTTTTTCCATCATACATAAGAATACGCGTGCGTGAGTCAATGTTCGCTCGTATGTGAGGCCTTGTCGAATAGTATCCTGTAGGGGGCCATCGTGCGTGTTTTGTTTTCTATGTAAACTCGCGGAGATGAACAGGCCTGATATTACTACTTCGCTTGCAACATAATCCCGCCAATAGGTACATGATAGTGGCCTCGTCTCAACATCTATCGGCCTATTATGTATACCTTTGTCCTGTCCCTTAGGGACGTCTAGTGTCCGACCGAATGTTCGGTTTCGGTTTCGTTTTCGGTTGAGTTTCGGTAAAAACACGAGTTTCGGTTTAGTTTCGTTTTCGGTGGCAAACTTGCCGAAACTACGACCGAAACCGTATGTACCTTCGGGAGTTTCCGCGCTGTTATCGGTCATGTTCGGCGCGTTGAATGAGGAATGAATCCGATCTCGATCAGAGCCAATGTCGTGATTCGCTCGCTTGTTTGTTTGCTGTTAGTTTTGTTGTGGTGGCGAATTTTCGAGTGATTTATTTTGAATTTGGTAAGTTTTATCTCGTTTTATGTCGTTACAACAAGAGCGGGTAGTAAACATCAAAAAAAAATATTCAATATGACTGATAAAAGTATAATCAAGTTTAATCTAACCTATACATTTTTTTTTGGTTCGCAAATGCTATACGTAAACAAACATTAGTTAGGTAGTTAGTTATGACTATAGTGCATTTCATGGTGATAATATTATTGATTGAGAGTTTCAAAGTTCATTTTAGTATTTATCACCAAGGTATCCAAGTGGCAAGTACAGTAGATACTAACTTACGTACCTACTACCAATTTTGTATTGAGAAATTATTAAGGTAAAAGACCCGACCATGGGACGGGTTATGTAGACGTCCTGAATATTGCGAGTAATTAAAAAAAATCTAGACTTTTCTTTTTTAATCGGTACATAATTTGATACCTTTTAGAGTAAAAAGGCGCTTTCGTTCGTTTCAGCCGAAAGACGTCCACTGCTGGACAAAGACCTCTCCCAAGGATTTCCACGAAGACCGATCCTGCGCCGCTCGCATCCAGGCACCGCCCGCGACCTTCACCAGATCGTCGGTCCACCTAGTGGAAGAACCTTCCTGCCCCAGCGGACATCAGCTCTACGAGCTATGTGCCCCGCCCACTGTTACTTTATTTTAGCGATTCGAAAAGGCGCTTTATATGTTCAATTTTAATGCAATTGAAAGAGAAAACAATAAAGACTGACTGATTATAATAACGTTTTCTTTATTTTTCCCTCAAAATATGAGCCTTGTAAGGAAGTTTCGGTTTCGGTTTCGGTTTCGGCCGAAACAGACACAGTTGCCGAAATTCGTTTTCGGTTTCGGTTTCGGTCGTAAAACTTGTTTCGGTCGGACACTAGGGGCGTCCAATAATTACGTGACACTTTTAGGGGGGGGAGGGGGTCCAGAAAAACCTCACTTAATCTCACGTGGGGGAGAGGGGGGGTGTCGAGAAATATCACGTAATATTTTTCCACAGCAAACAGAGTAAATCCTCCGTCTGCATTTGTGAACACAGGCCCAGTTTTTAGATCCGCAGTTTGCTACCAAAGCTTAAATATTAACAAAATGTAAACTAATAGTTAAAAATTGTACTAAAAGTAAAAAACTGGCCCTAAATTGTTTTGTTTTATCATTTCAATTATTTTTTTACGCAGGTCGGGTTTTTTTTATAAAATCTAATATTTTCGAAGCAGAGATAATCCATCTCATTTACATTGCAAATAGGCATTTTGGAAAATCTCACGTGAGATTAGGGGGTGGAGGAAGGGGTCTGGCAAAATCTCATGAAATCTCACGGGCGGCGGATTTGAAAAATAGCCAAAATTGTCTCACGTAATTAATGGACGCCCCCTTATTCCATCGTCGTGGGACGAAGGCTGGTGTGTAAAACATCTCCACGATTCTATTCAATTCCTCAGACCCGCCCCTATGGCCTCTACCGCTTCTGTGTAAGCCTTTTCTTACCTCACTTTGTCTTATACCAGTGGTTCTTAACCGGTGGTCCGCGGACCACTGGTGGTCCCTGGAGGCATTCCTAGTGGTCCACGAAGACATCGTACCTAATAAACAAGTGACGTGACGTCGAGTCAACACAACGCAAACGGCGCACAGTGGGCGAGAAATCGACCTCCCCTTTTATAGGATTTTGAAAAAAAAAGTGGTCCCTGACAAGAGAGAAAGGTGAAATGGTCCCTCGTGACTTAAAGGTTAAGAACCACTGCTCTAACGCGTCTCTCTCACCCGCGCTCCTGTGATAATTCGATCTCTCTCTACCGCGCTTGCGTGTCTCACCACTGTTCTAGTCATCAACTCCATTCATTCACTACCCTTTGGCCTTGCCCGTCTCATATATTAATCATGAAGTTTTTATTTTAAATAAAATATCGTGTCAAGTGTTATAAAATGTAGGTTACCTTACCAAGTTCTACATTGATCTCCCGACCCACATGTTTTTATATTTTTGAAGTAAGGTTTTGTGTTAGATAAGTCTAAGATAAGGTTAAGACCACCAATGTACCCCCAGGTGACAGCGCTGTGCGTGGCCGGATCCTGTGCATACATCGGCACGGCGCGTGGTTGCGTGGTGGTGGCGGACTGCGGCTCGCTGCGACCGCTCACCGTCTTCCGGCCCTACGAGGGGACGGTGAGTGCTCATCATCATCATTATCATCATCATCATCATTTCAGCCATAGGCTAAGAACTCACGGCGCGTTTTCACCCGCGCTACGGTTTATCCACTGCGGTCTCAGTACTCAACGTTCGAATAATCTTTAGTACTACGCAAGCAATGTAAACTGTTTACATTATGACATCATTGCTGTCGCGAGCAATGTGTTCTGTTTTTGGGCATATTGCTGCGACACCCGCCCCACCCATTTTTCACATATCTCTGTGATCTGTGGTACACACGCTTGTTGTATACAATTTGATATCGACCCGTCTGGCTAACGTGAAGAGTGGAGACTGGCCAAAAATAATCAAAAACAAAATTATCTTTATTTGCATAAACCAATTGAATTCATCATAATTATTTCATACATAGGACGTCCACTGCTGAATATAGGCCTCCCACAATGATTTCTACAATGGCAGGTAGATCACTGAATCTTTCAATCCCGCAGATTTGTTGGCCGTCATAGTGGTTCATAACGGACCACTAAGCCGAGCGGTCCCGGGTTCGATTCCCGGCCGGGCAGAAATTGAAATGATAAGTGACGGGTCTGGGTGATTTCTATGTATAATATGAAATGTATGTATTTACAAAAAAAGTATTTAAGTATTTAAGCTTTGATCACACGTACCGAGTAAACAGGCGAGACAGTAAAATTTCTACTCGGTCGAGACAGTTGGGTGAGCGAGTCACATACTCGAGCGCTCGGCCGAGCACTCGGCGTAATGTTCATACACACCGCGTACTCGGCCGAGAGCACTGTCTCGCCCGTTTGCTCGGTACCTACGTGTGATCAAGGCATTATATCCGTTGTCCAGTACTCATAGTACAAGCTTTGTAGAAGCCTTGATCACACGTACCGAGAAAACGGGCGAGACAGTAAAATGTTTACTCGGTCGAGACAATGATGTAAGCGAGTAGCTGTTCACACGTGTTTTGAAATTAGCACAGTCAGTTCAGTTCTATTGAGACTTTTCTTTTTCTCTAATCTGTGGACTTGACGTCAATCTTTTGGCCGAGTGGCGAGACAGTGCACGTTCAGTGTGCTTACCATGAGTTTACGTTAGGTGTGCTCGCTAGCGACTACGTAAAAAAATGACATATTGTGCAGCGCCTCTAACGGCCACTTTCAAGAAATGAAATCTTTATAGATTTTTTTACCTATTCGCTAGCGAGCACACCTAACGTAAACTCATGTTAAGCACACAGATCTGCCGAGCGAGCGAGCAAGACAGCGCAGGGAAGCGGGAGGGTGGACATTCGGCCTAGTAAGTAGAACGGGAGTCGAGCTACTGTCTCGCCGCTTTGCTCGGCCAAGCACTCGGCCGATCACTCGGTGCTATGTTCATACGCTCCGAGTATTCGGCCGAGAACACTGTCTCGCCCGATAACTCGGTACGTGTAATCAAGGCTTTAGTTTGGAACTAGAGGCGCAGTGCAAAATGTCCAAGGATATTTATTTATTTACTAGCGGCCGCCCGCGACTTCGTACGCGTGGATTCCGATTTACCCCCTTCATCTATCTTACGCGGTTTAGATTTTTTCATACAAATGTTTTTTCCCACTAACTCCCGTTCCCGTGGAAATTTTGCAATATTACAGGATATTGCAAAATTTTTTTATAACTAAGCTTTAAGTTTACTAAGATACCTGCATGCCAAATTTCAAGCGTCTAACTTAAGCGGTTTAGATTTTTCATACAAAAGGATTTTCCCGCTAATTCCCGTTCCCGTGGGAATTCCTAAGTATACTATAACCTGCCCAGGAGTATGAAGAATAATTGTACCAAGTTTCGTTAAAATCCGTCGAGTAGTTTTTGTTTCTATAAGGAACAGACAGACAGACAAAAATTTTACTGATTGCAATTTTGGCATCAGTATCGATCACTAATCACCCCCTGATACTTATTTTGAAAATATATTTCACTAGCTTTCTGCCCGCGGCTTCGCCCGCGTGGAATTTTGTCTGTCACAGAAAAACTTTATCGCGCGCGTCCCTGTTTCAAAAACCGGGATAAAAACTATCCTATGTCCATTCCCGGGACTCAAACTATGTCCCTGCCAAATTTCATCGAAATCGGTTGCGAGGTTTAAGCGGGAAAGCGTAACAGACAGACAGACAGACAGACAGACAGAGTTACTTTCGCATTTATAATATTAGTTGGGATGTACAGAATTGATCTCTCTACAGATTTATCTAATATTTTCTAATTAAGTATCTGTCTGACGGAAAAATAATTGAAATTCTGTCATCTAGCCTATTATAAGTTTTTTATGGATTTGACATTATGTCAAACCCGACCGGTTGTCCATCGATCCAATATCCTGAATCCCGCAGATAACGTGCATGGTGCCGCTGCTGGGCCACGCGGGCGCGCCGGGCCCGCCCATGCTGGCCACGTTCGGCGACTCCTACCGCCCGCTGCTCAACCGGTTCGCGCCGCACCACCAGGTACTTATACAAACACTCTGCAAAGACTCACTATCACTGAGTGTGAGTTTACATCAAATGCGCTCACTAGTTTTTGAAAGTTTCCCGCTAGGGGCGCTGTACAATCCGTCATACATTTAATGTCATTTTTTGACGCGCTCACTAGGGAGCGCGTTTGATGAAAACTCACACTAGGCCCTCTGTTCATCTCCGCGAGTTTGCATCGAAAACAAAACACGCGCGACGACACCTCCTGGGATAGGTATAGTCTTTTTCACCTAAGATGATCCGTATGACACTTTAAGGTTATCCATATTACGCATACTACATACGCAGAATATTCTTGAAAAAATNACACAGAATCGTATTATTTCGCTTTCGGGTAGTAATATGTCAAAAATTGTTGGGTCTTAGGCGAACAATGTATGGAGAACGAACATTGTCCTTATCTTTTTTTATATTTGCATAGACTAATTAAATTCATCATGATCATCATTTCAGCCATAGGACGTCCACTGCTGAACATAGGCCTCCCCCAATGATTTCTACAATGGCAGGGTAGATTAAGTCCGGTCGCCGAGCAGATAGAATTTGGTACAATGAACCCAAGCTACCCATTATCGCGACTGTGCGACGGTCAACCGCAGTGAGTGTATTTATTTACAAAATAAGTATTTTAGTATGTTTATATCCGTTGTCCAGTGGGCTGAGTGTGAGTTTATATCAAACGCGCTCACTTGTAAAATTTTAGTTTTTGATAGTTTCCCGCTAGGGGCGCTGTACAATCCGTCATACATTTAATGTCATTTTTTGACTCACACTCAGCCCTCTGTACCCATAGTACTAGCGGTGCAGTGTAAAATGTCGAAGGATATTTATTTATTTATACATTTATTCAGATAACGTGCATGGTGCCGCTGCTGGGCCACGCGGGCGCGCCGGGCCCGCCCATGCTGGCCACATTCGGCGACTCCTACCGCCCGCTGCTCAACCGGTTCGCGCCGCAGCACCAGGTACTCATACAAACACTCTGCAAAGACTCACTATCACCAATCCAACTATCAGTGGGCTGAGTGTGAGTTTACATCAAATGCGCTCACTAGTTTTTGAAAGTTTCCCGCTAGGGGCGCTGTACAATCCGTCATACATTTAATGTCATTTTTTGACGCGCTCACTAGGGAGCGCGTTTGATGAAAACTCACACTAGGCCCTCTGTTCATCTCCGCGAGTTTGCATCGAAAACAAAACACGCGCGACGACACCTCCTGGGATAGGTAGTCGAGTATTGACGCACGCACGTGTATTCTTCACCCATTCGCATTGTAAAGACAATAATATATGTAATGTAAAAACGGTGATGTAATTAATACTTCTTGTGGCAATACTTTTATCGGTAACATGCAAATTCACTTGGTCCCGATTTAATTTCTTTAAATTATTGTTAAAATTAATAGAAAAGCACTAATTAGTTGTGCTGAACATAGCTATGTGTTCTAACTTTTTATTTAGATTAGCGGCCGCCCGCGACTTCGTACGCGTGGATCCCGTTTTACCCCCTTAGGGGTGGAGTTTCGTAAAATCCTTTCTTAGCGGATGCCTACGTCATAACATCTACCTGCATGCCAAATTTCAGCCCGATCCGTCCAGTGGTTTGGTCTATGCGTTGATAGATCACTATGTCAGTCAGTCAGTCAGTCACCTTTGAGTTATATTATATTTATAGATTTAGATGAAGAATCCGCTGACACCAAATCATTGTAATGTGCACACTTTCATACATGTTCATACTGATTAGCATAGCAGCTAAACTAAACTATCGGCCAACTAAAATAAATACCTCCTTTGATCTACATGAAAAAAAGCAATAGTCTGCGGGGTGTCTAAGTCAAACACTTCACTGTTGCGTAGGTTAACTATAACAGTGAAATGTAAATAATTAAATAAAAACTCTCTAAAGTCCGGTCGCCGAGCACGTAGAATTTCGTCCAATGACCCCAAACTAACCATCCTTATCGCTCGCGCGTAATTATATTGCTGTCGCGCCCGTCGCACATTCCCGACAACAACGCGAAAATGCAGCGATAAGGATGCGTAGCTTGGGGTCATTGGACGAAATTCTACGTGCTCGGCGACCGGACTTTAGCAGAGACTCACTGCACCATTTTTTCCGTATTATTTATTAATCACCGGTAACATTTTGTTTCCAGCAAAACAACAGCAGCCAGGTCCACAGCGGATTCTACTGCCTCCTGTGGAGAGCGCACCATTGGCTTCCAGATTAACAATATTATAGTAGAATCTCATAAATTTATAATAAGTACTATTAATGTGCACTCCTCCCGTAGATTTTGTAAGAGGCGACTAAAGAATAAGCAACGGTCAGGTGGAGTATATTATTTATTTCGTAACTGCTCTGATCTGACTTTGTAAAGGTTTGTTCACGTTGCTAAGTATAGTTGTACAACACTAAAGTGTCGCAGATATAGGGTTACCATGAGATTTGTCCTGAGATTTCAGGATTTTTGGACTCTTCTCAGGATTGCGGCCGGATTTTGATTTTTTGGAATTTCTAATGAAATAGGTAATATTGCCTACAATTTTAAGATGTAAATAAAAAAAATAATAAACTTAAAAAATCTCCTTACCGTAAGTAATTTTGCACAATTAAAATCAACACTTATGTAATCCACAGTGTATAAACAATAAAAAGTGATTTGAAATTGCTTAGTACGTTTTTAGAGAAAATTCTCAGAATTTTTCAATAAAATTCGGCCTTTTAATTTCTTCATTCTGGTAACCCTACCCAGATAAGGAGGGCGCTATTATCAATAGTTAGTTAGTTCCGATTTTTGCCACTTGACGTTTCAGAATCGTTTTACTATACCGTATGACATTTAGATATATCCCATTAAAAAACTAAAGCCCGTATTCACAAACGATGCTTGCTGTGAAGCAGCAAATCGCACGCACAGCGTTGAATAGAGCTCTGTGACTAGTTCTTTGCGTCCACGCGCACTGTGAGACCTCATAGTAATGTTTGTGAATAATGGTGCGAGTGTGAAAAAAAGAGTCAGTTATCATTCGCTGAAGATGTAAGATCAAAATCGGTGCCAAGTTTTGTAGACATTGTAACACGGCACAGAAGTAAAACTTAGGTTACTACTAAGTATAAAGCCTTCAACATAGGTCTAGTCTCAACTCAGCCAGTGCCTGAGGTATGAGGACGGCACGGGAGGGTGTTTTTGAGACGTCAAATGTCCACGAAACTTAAGAATTCAGATTTATAATAATTAAATAAATAATAAAATCATTTATTTGCCATACGGTTACAAATGGTTATAGAGGGAGAAGTTTTCAACATATTCTATATACATACTATGTGCAAATATTCCAAAAAAATAAAAAATACGGTTATTTTTTTAATATTAAAAAAGGTAGTATCATTATTTAAATTATTGAAATAGCACAAACATACATTAGATTCAAACTATGTCAATGATACATACTGTCATATAGTTAATGTCATATTTTAAGAAAAAAATTGTACGCTCTGTCACGTCATAATATGTCAATGTCACCCCTCCTGCGCCACCATCGGCCTAATTCACATATTTTGACAGTCAAGATCTCGCTGACGTTCAGAAGTCGTCCCATTGAAAAACAGTTCTAAATCCGTATACACAAGGGTCATTTCGATAGAATGATTACTCGATAGGATCGCAACTCAGTGTTTTGTTGTCGTTGAAGTTTTGTAACGTGAATAATGCCTCATACCTCAGGCACTGGCTGAGTTGAGATAGACCTATAGCATCTCATTAAGTAGTTCGTAATTGTCTAAAGCCAAGTATAAATGCCTTGAATGCATATAATGCTTAGTGTATAAGTTGGATATGGAATGTTTGTCTGCAAAACAAGGTGTATTTTAAGTATTCGCATTGCGATTCGCAAACGAATTTACGTATTGTATTTTGTAGATATTGGAGCGACGATAGCTCTATGGTTTAAGCTTCAGATTTTTTATTTAAAAAGAATAAAATTAGTCCTAGCTATCATTATGGTCAACTCATCCCTAACACTGCATTATGTTACCCAAATCAATTTATCAAAAATACTTGGGAAACACTGCAACCGCTTTTTGTGGCTCAAAATTATAATATATAGTTCCAAAATACTGGACTGTCCTGTCGATGACATTGACAGTGGGGCGCCACCGTCAATACCGGATCGCTGGTTCCGATTTTTGCCATGTTGGAAACCATATAGTTGAACGATGGTAGCGCCCCCCTGTCATTGAGTTTGGTGGGACAGTTCAGCGTGGGTCATCTATACCTAGTTGTCCAACACTGAAGATATGACATTGACAGGACTACTGTCATTCTAAGTTATTATTAGTTCCCATTGTTACCACTAGACGTTTCAGAATGTGTGAGTGAAAATACTCTTCTAAAACCAGGATTCCATTAGAACCCTGAATCAAATTATAGTCACTTAGAATGCGGTGAAGAAGTGTGAATGTGTTGCGTTAAAGATCAATTTGGTTGAAGTTTCAAATAGAATAAATAAGGCAGCTATACTTGAATAAATACTTTGTTGTGTCCATTTATTATTTAAGTTTATACTTATAACTACACTATTGTAGAATTTATTTTATTCCATTTATGTATACCTACTTATGATTATTTACTTAATATTAAGTAACTAGGTACACACTATCTTGTATTGGTTAGTTTATTTTTGACTTGAAAAAGCATTGCTTGTGATCTCTCGTTTGTGATCTATACATGATATTACGTTCTTGAAAGTATTTTAATTTAAAGGTGTTTTTGCTGGTATTAATCTAATTTGATTTATAAAAAATTGACGACTATTTTATGTGGTGATTTATTTTTTAGAGAATACAGGCACTACTTATGTGATATTTTTTGAGTCTTACCTACTTATTTTTTCTGTCCTGTGATTGAGATCCATGACTGAGTAAGTTCATAGTAGTAAAACGGTGCAGTAGAGGTGTCATGTGACGTAACAGAGCTATAGTTCCAAAATACTGAACTGTCCTATCCATGACATTGACAGCGGGGGCGGCGCCACCGTCAATACCGGATCGCTGGTTCCGATTTTTGCCATGTTGGAAACCATATAGTTGAACGATGGTAGCGCCCCCCTGTCATTGAGTTTGGTGGGACAGTTCAGCGTGGGTCATCTTGATTGAAGTTCGTAACCCAAACACAAATCAGTTAATGAAGGTTCGAGCTCTGTTAGACTGTGGAAGTCAATCTTCATTTATCACAAAATCACTGCAAATCAAAATGAGGTAGGCGAAATTAAGGCAAAATTAATAAAATGAATGAAATCCAAAGCTACCACTGTCTTTAGACATATCTTATGTGTTACAGCATTTGACGTAACAAAAACATCCTTACTGCACCGATCCACTACCATAGAAAGGACGAAACACACTTATCAACCCGGAAACGGATCGTAACCGTATCAACTCGAGGCGGTCAGTATCCCAACTAATATTATAAATGCGAAAGTAACTCTGTCTGTCTGTCTGTCTGTCTGTTACGCTTTCCCGCTTAAACCTCGCAACCGATTTTGATGAAATTTGGCATAGAGATAGTTTGAGTCCCGGGAAAGAACATAGGATAGTTTTTATCCCGGTTTTTGAAACAGGGACGCGCGCGATAAAGTTTTTCTGTGACAGACAAAATTCCACGCGGGCGAAGCCGCGGGCGGAAAGCTAGTTCTTTATATGAAACTCCATACACTGTAACGCACACTTAACCGCACTCTAACGTAAACGCTCGCCTCGTGGTTCACAGCGCGCGAAAGGTGATACGGTGGTGATCCCTTTCCGATTTAATAAGTGTGTTCCGTCCTTAAACCTACTCAGTAATGCTGCACTATACATCTAGTTGTAGATAAGTAAGTCGTAATAACTCTTGATGTATGTGTATAAATAGGTAATTTGCCAATACCAAAGAATGAATAATAATATCAATAAACAATGTTATGAACTGAAGAATGTTTTATTATTAACTAGCTGACCCGGCGAACTTTGTTCCGCCTTAATGGCAATAAATAAGCAGACTTTTTTTTAATTTCGAACGGGATAAAAAGTATCCTATGTCCTTCTCCTGGCTCTAAACTACCTCCCTGACAATTTTCAGCTAAATCGGTTCAGCCGTTCTTGAGTTATAAGTGGTGTAACTAACACGACTTTCTTTTATATATATGTATAGATTTATTATTAGATTATTTATTTAATTAAGCATTAATTTTAACGATTTACTTATCTTCAAAAGAGAAACTATTGATCTTTTTAAAATAAAGTAATTACTTATACGCTTGTATGTATTAGCAATAGCATTGAATTACTGTAGTTTCTTCTGCCCGCTGCTTTACTCGTGCGAATTGTCATCCCTAAATAATAATAAGTAAAATAAAAAGTCCTAAATGGTGCGCCTGAGCATAGAATAAGTATGGCCTGGGCCAGTTTCTTTTATTTTCTGTAATGTTCTTTAATAGCATCACAATCAATAAATCAATTGACTTCGCGAACTTCCGTTTTGTCACATTTTACAAAATCTATGAAAAAGTCAATTAACTAACTCATAAAAAGTATGTCAATTGACTAAAATTGGCGTCAATAATAACTACCACAAACTACCCTGCAGAAGAAAAAATAATTTCGGCGGTAGTTTGTGCGGGACTGCGGGACGATAACGGGCGTGTCCTGTTACATTTAATTTTGCTGGAATTAGCCCGTGAATATCTTTTTCGTTTATGTTTTGTTGTAAAAAATAAAAATATGACTGAATAGTTCGTTACTAATTATGGGTTATAGCCACATGACCGTTAACAAAGTTCGGTAAATGAGTGAGATGTGTTGCTCTCCTGCGCATATCCAGGTGAAGAAAATGGCGTCTCCTGCAGCATGTGAGTAGTACCTACATAGTATTTAACCGATTGAGTCCCAGACGGCATTAATTAATGTCATAACAATTGATTATCTATTGTGTCTAGATTCGCGGAGCTTGAAGGATTAATCATCATCTCATTTCTTCTATTTGTAGGTATTGCAAGTGGTAGCGCATTTTCTTACATAACTTTTCAATTCCTATCATTGGAGGTCCGAAAATATTTCTCATACAATTTGATACCATAATGATCATTCTTCATAAAAAATTTAAAACCTACATATTTAAAAACATAATCATTGATATTCATAATATCACTAATCATACACTTAGTTTTTACTAATATTTGTTTTCATATATTTTTCTATACTAATGAGGGTATTTCGCCAAAAATGGTCAATTTTTCCTAATTTCCTTGGTACGAAATATATTTTTGTTTTTAACTATTTTTAGTTTACCATTGTATTAAGTAGCAAAAACTAAGCTAATGTATCTAAAAGGGGTGTCATAATTCGTTTTAGAAATATAGTTATAAGGTCATGAATTTTTGGTAGCCAAGGAAATTATTATAAATATGTTTTTCTCTAAGTTTTCTTCTGTGGTTTGCTTTCTTTTNGAAAAATGCGATATGACATGTCGTGATGAGTGAGCAAAGGACTATCGATTGGCAATTTTTAAAATTCGATTTTCCGAAAAAAATCCCTATGTCCACTTTAATGCCATTTCGATCCACCGTGTGCCGCCCGAATTTAACGCCATGTATGTGGCCCAATGGTGAGAGCATAGGTTCCTTAAAATATTCTGAACCTATGAGCAAAATAGCGCTTTTGATTGGTTGGTGTTTATGCCTACCTCTAACGTGCGCAGAAACTCATCATAAATCCTAACCCAAAAGTAAAACAAATTAAAAGTAAACCCAATAATAAAACTTGTAACATGCTTCTATTACGTCTACATCATAAAATAATATCGAATGGATAGTAAAAAAACAGCGCCTGACCAAATATTTCATCCACCACTTCAAGGAATTATTGCTTTCAATATAGTTTCAGGCGCTTAGTAGATTATGTTTCCCTTTAGATTACAGAAAATATAATACTCCTTAAATTAAACCATTAAACTAATTTAAATAAAACTAATAGACATTTTAAAATCAATTTAATCAGCTTTTTGCATTAGCTGAACATAAAAACACTCGTCGTAGAAGTACCAAAATTCGGAAATCATTAAACTTCTTCAGTAGGTATAGGTGTTGTTTACTTGAGAGTTAGACACAAATCCAATAGTGGACCGTGACCTCACACCCACTGAATTCACACACAATCGTCTTTGCTGGTGGAACCATACAACAACAGTAATCCTATTTGGTAATTTTTACTCAACACTACCATGGTTGTCTTCATTATTAGTTTTATTACGACAAAATAATAAGTACAAATTACATCGCTGGTTTTTACATGTCTATTAAAATTTTGCCAATGCAACGCGAGCAATGTATGCTTCAGTATTATGACGTCATCACTTCATAAGTTGGCGAAGTTATCCATGGTACGATGGGACCGGTTTTCGAATCGAGACTGGCGGGAAAAGTATGTGTGGAATGCAGGATCGGTCGTCGCGGTCCGAATTAACCCAACAATGTTTTAGTAGCATGTTTCGATGTTTAAAAAAACAATCGAGTAAGTTGCCAAAAAATTGCCAAAAACTGTAAAAAAAAATTAAAAAGTCGGCGCTATTAAAAAAAAGTATTAGATCAAATTAAAAAACAAACTGGATGCAAAATTACTCTAAAAGACTTATAGCCTGACCAGTGGGTCTAGACAAAGTGCAAATTATAATCGCAAACCAGTCGATAAGTGGTCGAAAAGCCCCTTTTTTGTATGGAGTTTTGACGGATTCGATTTTCGATTCGATCAAAAAGTGCGTTTTGTCTAGGGGGGTAGGAACATAAAAACCTTCGCCATGTTGCGGAAAACTCAGTTACTGAAAACTTCATTAACATGTCACCTTGCATGTCAGTCTATTGCTGTCAAAGTGTAAACAAACTATTTTAAATGTGTGCAATTGATTTTGTGAATTAAATTGCTAAAATATTTTTATAGTCGTGAAAGAAAAGTGGTTCACAATGTGTTAATGTATTTGTCGAAAAGAAATACCAAGGGTTCGGACAATATTTTCATTGAATAATGTTTCCGACAAAGGTTGTCAAATTGACTGACATGTTTATCGTATAGTACAGTCCACTATGAAAATTAGCTGTAGTTTGTTTCAACTACCTATTTTAAAGTTTTTTGTCACTTTCTCAGTTTTGAATTTTATGGTTTGTATGTAGGAGTAGTTATATGTTTGTTGTAGTTTGAAGCGTTCATGAGCAGACATTGCAGTTGAATATTCAAGTTCTGAATTGGATTATTGATGAATAATAAAATAAATCCTACTAGCTCGATTGATGATTTCATTTAATTTATTTAAACCAGGTTACCTTTAATAATATTTTTTCGTTAATTTATGAAAATATCAAATTAGCCCGTAATCCTGAATCCTGATACATAGGCCTATTATAGCCTATTAATTTAACACAGGTACGACTGTACTCAGTGTTGCACTATCAAATGCAATCGACGCGCCTCTATGCCAGGGTTTTTATGTTCCTGGTCAGGCTATAACCGACTTATCTAGGAGAACTGAAATGAGAGTCTGTTGACAAATGACAAAATGCATTGACTTGTTGAAAAATACCTACAATCCTACAAAACAAATGTAGCAGTTTTGAAGTATGGACCAGCCGCGCCGCGCCGCCGCGCGGCGCCGGTAGATGGTTACCGAATCAGCGACTGGCGCCGGTTACCGAATGAGGGAGCCGAATCAGCTGTTGCCTGTGCTTGGGTGTGGAATTCTACAAATCCCAGCCATAATGAACGCCGTTATTATAAATCCATATCCCCGTCCCCGTATTGGTGCAATAACAAACATTTTATTAAAATATTTTGTACTGGAACTACTGAACGTGGATGTTCTTGTTATCATGAGGAAAACACAAAAGTACCTCTTGTACGGCTATAACTTTAAATAAGTGAGAATAAATGTGAGGAAACATTATTTAATGCTAATTAAATAGATAAGCAAAACACATAAATTAATTAATTATCATTTAAATTCAATGTCGGTCTCAGTTTGATTCGGACGCCGCACGTACACTGTACACACTCGACGCGTGTGACGTGAACGTCTCAAGACAACTGTCAAATTCGTAAGTTTCTCACAACTTGAAACGCCGACTTGTTTTTTATTACAAATTGACCAAAACCTATAGGAAACTTATTAAAAGTGCCTTATTATCTCATATTAGAATGTGCAAAACTAGTTTTAAGTGTTATTCGTGTTGTTTTTACGTGTGATACAGTGTATTGTGTTGTGTTGTGTGCTAAGTGAGTGTCCTATTACCGAAGACTACTTGGAGCGACTGTTTTGGCGGACGGAGGAATTTTTTGCCCGGTTTAAGGTGAGTCTGACGGCTCTTATTTACATATTTAGGCTATAAAAAGTGCAGCGCAGAAATAAGAATTCGTTATAATTTAACATAGTCTAAAAGTAGTCGAAATGAAAGTTGTATCGAATGTATCTGCTTCGGTTCAGGTGTACACCGTGGTAAATCGATCACAATGGTCTAGATTTATGATCTACGTGTACTATTCTTGTTCCATTGGGTATTGAATAGCGTATCGTTAGTTAGAAAAATGTTTTTCAGTATGCTTCGTTACTTACTGTTTTCTGGTTATCTATTTGCGATTTTTCTTTCGTATATGAATACTTTAAGCCATCTACATGTTTTAGGCTCGATTAAAGCCTACAAAACGAGTGATTTACGAATATTAGAACATTTGTAGCTAATTTAAACTAAATGATTTTCCTATTCTGTTCCATTGAAGTAATATTATACATTATAACTCAATGTTCTGTTCCAGTTACCCATGAGTAAACTTATCCTGTGAACCTAGCCTCCTTCCTCTCCTGGCCTGCTTTCTCCTTTTAAAATATCCAAGAAGAATCAAATCAACCCCAAGAAAAATCAAGACAACCAATACTAGCCTGAATATTGAGAAGTTTTCTGTTATTAAAATATGGACAGAATTATAATACTTTTGCCTGTTTGCCTTCCTGATTCCTTCCCCTGCTATCCTATATTAAAACTATTATGCATAACTTGAGTAAGTTGTCTAATATAAAATTCTATTTGGAATCAAATTTCTGATTGTTCTGCCATATAAGGTAGGTTTTTGTTAGTGAGTTGTAAACTCATTCCTATTGATGTAAAAATTTTATAATTAGGTTGTAGTGCATAGGACTTATTGGAATAGAAACCCTGATTCTTAAGTTTACTCTCCAATAACAACTTTTTTGGCTTTTCCCAATCTACAGATTTATTATAAAAGAGTACAAAAATGAAGTAACAAATTAAAGCATAGGATCTATGATTAAATGAACTGTACTCAATACAATACTTACAATCGATGTTGAAAAGTTCTTGTGATTTTGCAAAAAACTTACCTAGTCTTAAAATGTTGACTGTACATAACATACTTCACAACAATAAGGCTGAGTTGCACCATCATATTTTAACCGTAATAATAACCGGTGCTTTTTGTATGGAGGTTAATAGATTTTTGACGTTTGTCAAAGTTAAAGTAAGATCGTCGAAGTCAGCCTGAGTTGAATCAGCAAAATTAATTGATGACGTTTTCCTATAGTAAATATAGGATTAGCATTTGTTTTGTAAAGAAAGAAAGTCTGAAACCTACACCTTGTTTTTGCTTACTACGATGTACAATTTATGCGTTATCATCCCGATAAACGCTCAATGCATTTATTACGGTTACGTCCCATAACTTACGTTGATAGCTTTCTTTCTTACATTATCAGTCCTGACCCTACGACTCCTGTTACTTTGGTGGGCTATTTATCGCAGAATAATGATGATATTTTACGAAGTATCACAGAAGTACATTCTTGTAAGCGAATGATAAAATGTGCAACGGACAAATATGTTGTGTTCTTTTGAAGATAAAGGGAAGTGATAAGCTTTTAAACAAATACCTTTTGTTGTGAAAGAAAACCAAGGAATGTTTTGTACTATCTAGCTAGTCTACCTACTAGCTAGACCTTTGGCTTCACCTGCATAATTAATCTTGATATGGCCAATATGGTAGTTTTATTTTCTCGTCAAAAAGTAAAACACCGTTTTACCTACTTGTACTTGGAAAATTAAATAAGTAAGTTACCTAGGTAATATGCGGCGACTACGGGCGTATATGCCAAGTCCTCAACCACTTCGGTCGTCAATCGTCGGCTAAATCGGTCGTCAGTCGTCATGATTTATGGTAGGGCCTAAAAACTACGAAACGCTATAACTGCAGTACATGCAAGTTGCAACCTATAGGTCGGAAGGGGGCGCGTCTCAAATAAGTTTGGGAACCAATGACCTAAATAACCAATGATCGTTGTGGAAGTCCTTGGGAGGCCTTTGTCCAGCAGTGGACGTCATTAGATTTTGCTGAAAAGAACAAACAACTTGTGACGAGTTGTGAAAGGTCGCTTTAAAATCTGGGTGCAATCATGCGACAAGCTGGAAACCAGGTAAATAGCGCGCGGGAGTCAAGCCTGGTAATATAATTTTGTTTACGGAAAACGCAATCCTAGCTTTAACGCGACAGGAACCAGTAGTTTGACTACACGTGCAAACATCCAACCATACATTTGCGTATCAAAGGCCGCAGAGAGAAACTCGCCAGACGGAGCGGGCGCAGCCCCAGTGACCCGCAGCAAGACCGGTCCGCAATGGCGCACCTGTTCGCGGCATTTCTGTAATCTGTAGGCTAAGATTCCTTGGTTTGCAAGGTAGCAGTGCAGTAATGAGGAATCTGAATAGTTTTAAATCATCGTAATAACCAGGATATTTAGTGCCATGGTTTGTAAGTTTTTTTATGCAGAACAAGGCAGGTATTTGACCGCAATGGCACCTGATGTTAAGCGAGATGCAGTTTAGGATGGTACCTACATATCTGCCCTGTACCTAAGTGCCTATTCATTTTCGCTTTGAAAATGCCCCGATTATAGTGTTTGGGTAAGATAGTCAGCAGCAGTTGCAAAAATTCTGCATTTTTTGCAACAGTGGTTCTGTGCTCCTTAGTGGAGTTCTGTCAATAGACATCGGGAGCCGCTGGAGCACGACTCTTTCTACACTTCATATAGTTTTTGTTATTCTGCATCGCACCAAAAACATGTTCGTGTATCTAAATGTTGCCAAGACGAATCTTGTGGCTAGCACTGGTGGTAGGGCAAGCTATTTGGGACGTGTAGAAGATACCTACGCGTTTGTAATACTTAAATGTATCTTTCTTTCTTTATACAAACGCCCTGGAACGGGCCCACCAAAGTACTGAATAAAAAATTTGTATTTGAACTGTGAAAGGTTGTCAGATCTCATAATAGAGCCAAACTTCAGCCCCCCTAGACAAAACGCACTTTTTGATCGAATCGAAAATCGAATCCGTCAAATTCCATACAAAAAAGGGGCTTTTCGACCACTTTTCGACTGGTTTGCGATTATAATGGCACTTTGTCTAGACCCACTGGCCTTAACTCCTAGATTTCAGTCAAAACTATTTCTTTTCTTTCAATGGTATTCGAAGTTGCAACCTGCTTTCAAACATGTTTATTGACTTTGAATCTAATATTGCGATAAAGTTCACAAGTTCCTTCCCAATTGTATTTTCAAGAAGGCCACATAACCTGTGACTCATAAACGACATTTCTTAAATCTAGTAATTCGACCTTTGGCCTTGTCCAATTTTGGTACTAAAATGTAAGTGCAAAACTAGTGTGTTATGCTTAAGCAATGTAATAGTTAGTTCTCATCGACACCAAGAGATGGCGCTGTACGGTTTTAGATCGCGGTATCGTTTTATTTTTTCTGATCTATATAAGCATTTGGTGTCATGAGGATTTCGTTCGCTCTTTGAATAAACCTGGTGTTGTTTTCAAAGCAGTTGGTTTTATTTAGTAGATTTGGGCCCTTATTTTACAGGCCTTCGTATCGTAATTGGAATTAACGCTTTGGCTTTATCGGTACTCCAGATTTTAGTAGCGATTTGTATTAAAAATAGGTGTTTATTGAAAATNAAAGTAAATTATTCTGAAAAACAACATTATGAGTTGAAGTATGTTCTTAGTAACAACATTATAAATTAAAACAATATGATCAATGAATGTTATGAAGAAAAAAGATCTGAAAATAAAAATTATGTATTTTAAATGGTTCTTGGTAGTAACAGTATTGATAAAAAAATTATGATTACTAACTGTTATGAGCTCCGTTGGTAGTAATAAAAATGTATGAATAAAAAAAGTATGTAAAATAAAATTATGAAGAGAGATTATTATGAACACAAATCGGTAGTAAGACAAAGAATAGGATTTAGAATTTTATGTGAGCCAATATAGAACCATTGCAAGTACCTACTTACTTCCACTATTAGCTACATAATATTTTATTTCATTGATTTTTCAAATTATTAACGGATTCGATCCTACCTACAAAATTAGATTCTATCTCTGGGCCACACACATCGCGATAACCTGCCATTCGCAGTATCGTGATGTGTGTAGCCAAGTATTTGCGTATAATTCGGTGCCTTTTTGAATACTTAATCACAAATCATAATTTCATAAAACTTCGCTCAGTTCCCGCCCGAATGTTAATGTATGAGCAAAATAGCCCTTTGATTGGGTTTAATCTTGTACGGCTATAGCGTGAACAGAAACATGATAAATCCCAAAAGATAATAAAATATAAATTACTAAAAGCATAAAAAATTGTCTAATAATTTGTATCATGCTTCTACTACATCATAATTATAATATCGAATGGATAGTAAGAAAAACAGCGCCTGACCAAATATTTCATCCACCACTTGAAGGAAGGATTGCTTTCAATACAGTTTCAGGCGCTTAGTAGATTATGTTTCCCTTTAGATTACAAATAAAATATAATACTCCTTAGATTAAACCATTAAACTAATTTATATAAAACTAATAGACATTGTAAAGTCCATTTAATCAGCTTTTTGCACTAGCTGAACATAAAAACACTGTCAAATGCCGAAATTCGGAAATCAGCTAACTTCTTTAGTAAGTAGTGGTATGTTGTTTACTTGAGAGTTAGACACAAAACCAATAGTGGACCGTGACCTCACACCTACTGAATTCACACACAATCGTCTTTGCTGGTGGAACCATACAACAGTAATCCTATTTGGTAATTTTTACTCAACACTACCATGGTTGTCAACATTATTAATTTTATTACGACAAAATAATAAGTGCAAATGTACATCGCTGGTTTTTCCATGTATATTAAAATTTTGCCAATGCAACACAGGCAATGTATGCTTCAGTATTATGACGTCATCACTTCATAAGTTGGCGAAGTTATCCATGGTACGATGGGACCGGTTTTCGAATCGAGACTGGCGGGAAAAGTATGTGTGGAATGCAGGATCGGTCGTTGTGGTCCGAATTAACCCAACAATGTTTTAGTAGCATGTTTCGATGTTTAAAAAAACAATCGAGTAAGTTGCCAAAAAATTGCCAAAAACTGTAAAAAAAAATTAAAAAGTAGGCGCTATTAAAAAAAGTATTAGATCAAATTAAAAAACAAACTGGATGCAAAATTACTCTAAAAGACGACCAACTTATCTAGCAGGACTGAAATAAGAGTTGACTAATGACATAATGCATTGACTCAGTGGCGGCGTAGCATGGGTTGGCACCCGGGGCGGTCACCCCCCGAAAATCTCAAACATTTTTTTACCTTTTTTTGTCGATAAAAATAGGTCTAGTTTCACCTTGATTCATATGTACACTTTAACGTGCACTGTATTGAGTGAATTGAGTCACGTTGATCGTTAAGGCGTTGGGGTAAAGTTCAAAATGGAAGAGCGTCGGCCTTTGCTTGAATGTGGAATTCTACAAATCCCAGCCATAATGAACGCCGTTATTATAAATCCATATCCCCGTCCTCGTACAATTGGTGCAATAACAAACATTTTATTAAAATATTTTGTACTGGAACTACTGAACGTGGATGTTCTTGTTATCATGAGGAAAACACAAAAGTACCTCTTGTACGGCTATAACTTTAAATAAGTGAGAATAAATGTAAGGAAAACATTATTTAATTCTAATTAAATAGATAAGCAAAACACATAAATTAATTAATTATCATTTAAATTCAATGTCGGTCTCAGTTTGATTCGGACGCCGCACGTACACAGTTACACACTCGACGCGTGTGACGTGAACGTCTCAAGACAACTGTCAAATTCGTAAGTTTCTCATAACTTGAAACGCCGACTTGTTTTTTATTACAAATTGACCAAAACCTATAGGAAACTTATTAAAAGTGCCTTAATATCTCATATTAGAATGTGCCTAACTAGTTTTAAGTGTTATTCGTGTTGTTTTTACGTGTGATACAGTGTATTTATGTGTTGTGTTGTGTGCTAAGTGAGTGTCCTATTACCGAAGACTTCTTGGAGCGACTGTTTTGGCGGACGGAGGAATTTTTTGCCCGGTTTAAGGTGAGTCTGACGGCTCTTATTTACATATTTAGGCAATAAAAAGTGCAGCGCAGTAATAAGAATTCGTAATTTAACATAGTCTAAAAGTAGTCGAAATGAAAGTTGTATCGAATGTATCTGCTTCGGTTCAGGTGTACACCGTGGTAAATCGATCACAATGGTCTAGATTTATGATCTACGTGTACTATTCATATTACATTGGGTATTGAATAGCGTATCGTTAGTTAGAAAAATGTTTTTCAGTGTGCTTCGTTACTTACTGTTTTCTGGTTATCTATTCGCGATTTTTCTTTCGTATATGAATATTTTAAGCCATCTACATGTTATAGGATCGATTAAAGCCTAGAAAACGAGTGATTTACGAATATTAGAACATTTGGAGCTAATTTAAACTAAATGATTTTCCTATTCTGTTCCATTAAAGTAATATTATACATTATAACTCAATGTTCTGTTCCAGTTACCCATGAGTAAACTTATCCTGTGAACCTAGCCTCCTTCCTCTCCTGGCCTGCTTTCTCCTTTTAAAATATCCAAGAAGAATCAAATCAACCCCTAGAAAAATCAAGACTTAACCATTACTAGCCTGAATATTGAGAAGTTTTCTGTTTTAATAAATAATGCACAGAATTATTATAATCCTTTTGCCTGTTCCTGTTCCTGATTCCTTCCCCTGCTATCCTGTATTAAATTAACCTTATTTAAACTATTATGCATAACTTTAGTAAGTTGTCTAATATAAAATTCTATTTGGAATCAATATTCAATAGAAGCTTTTTACCTTGGATTTTGGAATAAAATTATTTGCATAAAATTATTTGGATTAGAGTTTCGATCAAGTTTAGGTATATTTCTGATTGTTTCGCCATATAAACCGTCGACTGCGTAGCCAGACATATTATGTTGCCTCAGATTGACAGTTTTTATATTCCGCAGTTTAAGTTTAAGGTACGTTTTTGGTAGTGAGTTGAAAACTCATTCCTATTGATGTTAAAATTGTATAATTAGGTTGTAGTGTATAGGACTTATTGGAATAGAAACCCTGATTCTTAAGTTTACTCTCCAATAACAACTTTTTTGGCTCTCCCCAATCTACAGATTTATTATAAAAGAGTACAAAAATGAAGTAACAAATTAAAGCATAGGATCTATGATTAAACGAACTGTGCTCAATACAATACTTAGAAATAAGATATTGAAAAGTTCTTGCGATTTTGCAAAAAACGTACCTAGTCTTAAAATGTTGACTGTACGACGTACATAACATACGTCACAACAATAAGGCTGAGTTGCACCATTTTATTTTAACTGTAACAATAACCGGTGCTTTTTGTATGGACGTTGACAGATTTTGACGTTTGTCAAAGTTGAAGTAAGATCGTGCTCAGCCTGAGTTGAATCAGCAAAATTAATTGATGACGTTTTCCTATAGTAAATATAGGATTAGCTTATTTTGTTTTGTAAAGAAAGAAATTCTGAAACCTACACCTTGTTTTTACTTACAACGATGTACAATTTATGCGTTATTATCCCGATAAACGCTTGATGCATTTATTACGGTTACGTCCCATAACTAACGTTGATAGCTTTCTTTCTTACATTATCAGTCCTGACCCTACGACTCCTGTTACTTGGTGGGCTATTTATCGCAGAATAATGATGATATTTTACGAAGTATCACAGAAGTAAATTCTTGTGAGCGAATGATAAAATGTGCAACGGACAAATATGTTGTGTTCTTTTAAAGATAAAGGGAAATGATAAGCTTTTAAATAAATACCTTTTGTTGTGAAAGAAAACCAAGGAATGTTTTGTACTATCTAGCTAGTAGGTAGCCTTTGGCTTCACCTGCATAATTAATCTTGATATGGCCAATATGGTAGTTTTATTTTCTCGTCAAAAAGTAAAACACCGTTTTACCTACTTGTACTTGGAAAATTAAATAAGTAAGTTACCTAGGTAATATGCGGCGACTACGGGCGTATATGCCAAGTTCTCAACCACTTCGGTCGTCAATCGTCGGCTAAATCGGTCTTCAATCGTCATGATTTATGGTAGGGCCTAAAAACTACGAAACGCTATAACTGCAGTAGGTACATGCAAGTTGCAACCTATAGATTTTAGATTTACCTAAATAGATTGTGCCTGAATGCGGGCGGCGTAGGACCGGTTGTTGTGGAAGTCCTTGGGGGGCATTTGTCCAACAGTGGACGTCATTGGATTTGGCTGAAACGAACAAACAACTTGTGACGAGTTGTGAAAGGTCGCTTTAAAATCTGGTAATATAGGAGTCAAGCCTGGTAATATAGTTTTTGTTTACGGAAAACGCAATCCTAGCTTTAACGCGACAGGAACCAGTAGTTTGACTACACGTGCAAACATCCAACCATACATTTGCGTATCAAAGGCCGCAGAGAGAAACTCGCCAGACGGAGCGGGCGCAGCCCCAGTGACCCGCAGCGCGACCGGTCCGCAATGGCGCACCTGTTCGCGGCATTTCTGTAATCTGTAGGCTAAGATTCCTTGGTTTGCGTAGCAGTTGCGGTAATGAGGACTCTTGACTGAATAGTGATTTAAATCATCATAATAACCAGGATATTTAGTGCCATGGTCCATGGTTTCTAAGTTTTTTTAACCGTAATAAATAAATAAATAATGCAGAACAAGGCAGGTATTTGACTGCAATCGCATCTGATGTTAAGCGAGATGCAGTTTAGGAATTTAGGATGGTACATATCTGCCCTGTAAATGCCTGTTTGTTGTGTTTGGGTAAGACAGCAAGCAGCAGTTGTAGCCACTGTTGCAAAAATAATTCTTCTGCATTTTTGGGACTGTGGTTCTGTGCTACGATTATTTGGGACGTGTAGGTAGATATCTATGCGTTTATACAAACGCCCTGGAAAGGGCCCAGGGCACTTAAGTACTGAATAAAAGATTTGTATTAGAACTGTGAATGGTTATCACATCTCATAATAGAGCTAAACTTCTGGCCTTAACTCTAGATTTCAGTTAAAACTCTTTCTTTTATTTCAATGGGATTCGAAGTTGCAACCTGCTTTCAAATATGTTTGGTGACTTTGAATCTTATTGCGATAAAGTTCACAAGTTCCTTCTCAATTTTATTTTCAATAAAGCCACAAGCCCAGTGACTCATAAACGACATTTCTTAAATCGAGTATTCGACCTTTGGCCTTCGCTATCGTAATTGGAATTCACGCTTTGAATTTATCGGTACTCCAGATTTTAGTAGCGATTTGTATTAAAAAAAGGTGTTTATTGAAAACNTTGAAAATTGACATTGACCTATAGTCGATAGGTCAAAAAAACTTTCTTTTTGTAGCAAAATAACACCTTTTACAACGAAAATAAGATGACCCAGTGTTTATGTGGCGGTATAATTCGCTAGTTTTGCATGCGCCATGATCAAGGATGAACTCGAGCACCAAGTAGTCTAACCCAGGGTCAGCAGGTCGAGAGAATCCTGGCTCTCATTATTACTGACAAAGGTGACAGTTTCTTCCGCCACTTCTTCTTGAAGTACCAGTCAATATGTTGTCTCGACTTGGTCGTAGAGCAAGCTATATTGGGACGTGTATAAGTGCCCTGAAAAGGGCCTACATACCAATAAATAATAAGAATTATACAACAATTCTAGCATCGTTTTATTTCAGAAGTTGAAAGTAAGATAGCCAGTTCCTCTGTGGTTGAGTGAGTATACCGTCAACCTCTGATCTCTTTCCATCAGGTGAGATGCAGGCCAGAGCTAAGAACTCTGTAAAATAACTAGACTACGACGCGATACAGAATATTCCAGAACGTCAATCAATATGTAACTTAAAAGGCACTGACTGGAAGTATTGCGGTCGGAACTACATAATGACCCTCATTAACTCATTATAGCTTAATTAGCTGTTCAATGGCTCATCGATTACCGCTGCAGTGTTATGTCACGCACTGAAGGTCGCCGACATTCGCGGCATGCCCGCCATCACCGCCGTAAAGGTTCGATTCGAAGGCGATAGCAATTATGCACTGACTGGATATGCCCGCAGATTTTTCTGCATGGATTTCGGATTTGGACTGTTATAATCCGGGCCTTTTTAAGGCGAGAGTGAATAGGCACTTACAGGGCACATATGTACCATCCTAGACTGCATCTCACTTAACACCAGGTCCGATTGCGGTCAAATACGTTCCTTGTCATGCATGGAAAAAAAAATACAGTAAAAAACCTTATGCGTCTCGTCATATTGAACACTATTTCTTGCCATCGTGATATTCTCCATTATTGATACCTTCCCATGATCCCATATTAAAAGTGGTTCATAAGTAGAAAACAAGAAACATCCCTGAAAAGGCAACTGTCGTAAATAACCCTGTGTAACATTCATCGTCATCGGTCATTTAGACTCAAAAAAAGGTTTTATGATTTAGCCTCCACTACAGGAGCACCCTTACTAATTTACCAGAGGTAACTGGAGAATTTGTCCTATATTCTTCGCTGGCAAGACGGGTTTGTGGGCCCTGATATTCGCATATTTCTCCCTTAGTCGCTTTTTGATGTAGGTGGTCCTTTCTAATTTAGAACTACCAAAGGTATAAAAAACTAACTAAGCTGGCGCAGCGATCCAAACTGAGCCTTGAGTCTCCATTTTCCATAACATTAGATTCAAATTCTATGTCTTAAAGCAGGCTCAAAAGTCAAACAACCGGTTTCCTGCAAACTGATAAGCCGCACGCGTGTGCCCGCGCATGACGTCAGCGTCCTTGGCGACGAGCGCTTTATATTTAGATTGAGGAAACTAATGAGCTGAAGAGACCAGAGCCAGTGGTATCAAATCAAGTATGGGTCACCTATGCTATGACAAAAAGGTCAAATTCAATTTGGTATAGATGTAGGTAATATAAAAATGCAATTAAAGGAACTTGGTAACCTTTTCTTTCACGTTTTAATAATCGCGAAATCAGTCTGTTTTCGACTGTAACAACTGAAAACCAGCGTCATGGCATTCCTCACTGTGGGTCACGGCATATGCTGAGTGGGTCCCATTGCGATGGGCATCGCTGTTGCGACAGGGTGGCACTGCTCAGTCCACTTTTTCTTTCCTTGTAATGTTTTATGTGCTATTACTTTATTTTTTTCTATTACTTTTTTGTCCTTGTCGTAATAAATGTTTCTTTCGAACCATATTTCTATCATAAAAAATGTTTTCTACGTTTCTGTGACCTATAAAATCTCAGCAGTCCCACAAAAACCTTCTCGTATTTCATTTTGTTAAGCTTTCTTTTCGCCATGTTTGCGCGCGGATCACGTACGGGCATACACTCACGCGCAGATCGCCGTAGACTAAATCATGGTGGAATGGAGACGTCATAACGCTGGTAGAGTTTCCATTGCGGGCCAATTGAAAAGGGTTAAGAATTGCTGTGTAATTTTGGTATCCTACTAATATTATAAAGGCGAAAGTTTGTATGGATGTTTGTTACTCTTTCACGCAAAATCTACTGAACGGATTTGGTTGAAACTTTACAGTATTATTATTTGTAACCCAGATTAACATATAGGCTATAATTTATGCCAATCTGTGGCACTAAATATCACGGGTGAAGCCTACCTACCTAAAGCCGTTTGAAACTCTTGATTGAATTGAGATAACCAAGTTATAAATAACTATCTTAACATTGGAATTTGGATGGAGCCTGGATGCGGGCGGCGCAGGACCGTTCATTGTGGAAAACCTTGGGGGAGGCCTTTCTCCAGCAGTGGACGTCATTTGGCTGAAACGACGACGACGACATTGGAATTAAGTTTAAACGACTTTCATTGACTATTGATTGATTGATTGATTGAAATGAACTTTATGAATTTAATCCAAACTTCATTTATATTCGTCATCATTTCAGGCTTAGTCGTACTCCAAGCTCTAATATGGCACACGTCCCAAATAAAGCTTGCCAAAATGGCGACTTATAGTTGCTGATTGTCATCATTTTTGGCACAGGACGTCCAGCGCTGAACATAGACCTCCCCGAATATGGCCTCAAAGATTTCCATGCTATTAACACTTTTTTTTAAATGTTTGTATGAACGTGCGACATCTGCCGGCCGCCTCAAATGATACTTTGGATTGCTAGAATATTGATGCTTAGGCGACTGACATGAACGGTCTATTTGTAGCTTTGTTACTTCGATAGTGAGTGTAGTGGAAGTTAATAAAATGAAAGAGTGGACTGTGTAATTAGTTGTCTATTCGGTATAAATTAACAATGTTATCGAGACCGTTTTATGCAAAGTCGTTGAAGAGAGTGCGTCAGGATCGTCTTCTTAGATGTTCGCTCGCGAACCGAACATTGCTCGTTCGTTCGCCGAACGCTCGCCGCTCCCTCCGGTCACGCCGCCCGCGGGCAATGTCCGTGAGTAGACAGCTTCTAGTGCGCACATTACACACTACCCTCCATTTTAGGAGTTCGATCGCATCACAGCTCTCCTAAAAGGCGTGCATATCGTTAATTTACAAGTTTATTTTGCTAAGTTTCTTACGTAGTCAACTGCAGTGAAGTTAGGTGCAGTGATCTCACTCTACCATAGATTACAGAATTACATCGGACAGTCTTTGGTGAACTACGTGCTGACGTAACACCAGTATAGTAGAATAGGATATGACCAGTCCCCGACTCTTTCCGTGTGGATGTCATAAGACGCGACTAAGGCCCTTTTCACATGTCCCGGTTGCCGGCTATCCGGCGCCGGGTACCCGGTGGTGAAGTGTATGGGCATGCCGGATTAATTACGCCGGAACATGTGAAAGCTACGTACCATGCCCATACACTTAACCACCGGATACCCGGCGCCGGTTAGCCGGCAACCGGGACGTGTGAAAAGGGCCTAAGGGACATGCGACCATCAGAATTCGAATTTCACAACTGTCCAGTTTTACAGTATACTGTATTAATGGAAAACTGGACTGCCGTGGGAAACTGACTTACTAGTTGAGTAGTTGATAGGACTCACTCTATAAACCTAGCTTCACTATAGCGCAGGTCGTCGTACCCTAGTGTTGCCACTTGCCACCGCCATATACGATTGTGGACGCATCGAATTTACTCCAAACGATGTTTTGATGGAAATCGAATGACGAATTCGGTTTTTATCACTTGAACAGCGCCATCTAGTTTCAATTACTTTTGTATAATATTAGGTAAGATAGAATAGACAGTCTTCCATTGACTTGGCCCACTTTTAGCTTGGTCCACGGGCCATGTCATCATCATCATCTCAGCCACAGGACGTCCACTGAACATAGGCCTCCCCCAATGCTTTTCATGCTGCCCGGTTGGTAGCGGCCTGCGTCCAGCGCCTTCCCGCTACCTTTCTGATGTCGTCGGTCCACCTTGTGGGTGGACGTCCCACGCTGCGTTTTCCGGTACGCGGCCTCCACTCCAGAACCTTGCTGCCCCATCGGCCGTCAGTTCTGCGTACTATGTGCCCTGCCCATTGCCACTTCAGCTTGCTAATCCGACGGGCTATGTCAGTTACGTTTTTGGGGTTATGTCGGGCTATGCTCGGTGTTTCTTTACGAGATCGAATCAGAAATGAGGAGATCCGTAAACGAACTAAAGTCGGGCCATGTTGCTAGTTTGAATTTTTTGAAATTCAAATTCAAATCGTTTATAATAAGTGAATAGGTTTTCTTCCTCTAAGATTTTAGAGTAAATTTTTATGGATTTGGTGTTTAGTATTAATAAAACATTGAAGGTGGGCCAAGGCCAAGTCACTGGAAGACGCCGGGAGTCCCACACACCACCCTGTCCCCTGGCACTAATGACGGTGCGCAAAGCATTTCCTCCCCGACAAAAAAAAAGAGTAGGTATGTCTTGTAGGAGTCTACATGCAACTGCCTGCATATTATTTTCCCATTTGTTACACACATTAGTTTCGTCTGGTGTTTAAATGTTGTTTTCTGCTAGAAACAAGCCAAAGTCAAAAAGTTATTCTGTTTAATTTTCACTCGTAGCTAATTAGTTATTTTAAAATCTAGCTCTCACAAATCACAGCGACACATATGAAAGGGCATTTTCGTTTTAGCTGAAAGACGTCCACTGCTGGACAAAGGCCTCCCCCAAGGATTTCCATAAAGACCGGTCCTGCGCCGCCCGCATCCCGGCACCTCCCGCGACATTCTTCAGTATTTTACATAAAACGGACACCAAAACACAATTTCTATTACATTTTCGAAACAACATCTGCGACCTTGCTCTCGTTGCTTTTTATCAGATGTTTGGATAGCAAGGAGCAAACAGCTAGCCAAGACACGCCAAGGTGACTATAGTTAACGTTTATTAGTTTGACAATAAACAAGAGGCCGATAAAATAAGCACATAAATCATCACTTTTTTTCTAAAAAAATGCACTTAAGACAATATTAGGCTAATAATTCCACCAGCCTTCCATCGCTGGGAACCAGACGCAGGTTAGCGTACCATCCGTACATTGTCGACATTCCACCTGCTTCACTCTTTTTTATTGTTCCGTGTTATCTGTTATCTGATGATAACTCTTTTATAATGCGAACAGCTAGGGACTGGAATTCGCTGCTGCTGTCTTTCCCGAATGCTATAATCCGGGCCTCTTCAAAGGGAGAGTGAATAGGCACTTACAGGGCAGATGTGTAGCATCCTAGACTGCATCTCACTTAACACCAGGTGCGATTGCGGTCAAATACCTGCTTTGTTCTGCACCAAAAATCATAAAAGTTAGTGTTTGATTAATTTGCTAGCTGTAGTGACGTAGCTAGGTGATAAAGTCATAAAAGTTGTTTATTTTTTGCAAATAAGCTTCTAAAAAGCGCTTTTACACGTCTGCGTATTACTTTAACCCTACCACTGCTTCGGGATAATAAATGTGCCAGTGCTAAGAAGAAGCAGTGCAAGAAACGTAGTCACCGCACCGAGAAATATATAAAGCTCGTCTTACTATAAATCTACATAAGTAATTAAAAGTAGTATAGTTCGACCCAATAACCTCATTTTTAGAGTCGGTAAAACTTAATGAGCATACAGTTAATATCTCTATTCACTTCCATGCAAAGTTAATAAATTATTGTTTCCTTGTTTTAAAACGCGATTAATAGAGTTACAATTCGCAGATTTGTTTTCCTGGTTCAACTGTTTAAATAATAATTTTATGTATAATTTATTTTAAGGAAATATTTGTATTGTTATTATGAATTTCCGCTTTCAGTGCTATGAGCGAGACGTTGAATAATCTGAAAAAAATACCGCTTTATCATCTATTGCATTTATTTCATTTATAAATAACTTGTTTGCAAAATTACTTTACACAAACATGGAATTTGAGGTTAGACAATTATTAAATGCCCACATTGACAAACATCTCATTCAAAATCGACTCTATATTTAAATCGTTAAGAGCTAATTCGCATCGAATGCAGAATTTGCCGCCCATGACGTAAGCGTCCCGCGGTTTTTTGTTTCTTATTTCAAATGTGAGTTCGTTTTGTTCTGTTGGCGGTTTGTTTTTTTTTATTGCACGAGAAACAAAGGGCCGCCTGCCATGTGTTTTTATGTCGCGTGTAGTTTTCGGCACGGATCATTAAGCTGTACAGCCTATAGGTTTTATATTGCACGCGGCTGCGCAAGGAGTCTTTAATTTTATATTTAGCTGACTTCAAGAAAAGGAGGAAGTTCTCAACTGTTTTTTTATTTATTTATTTTTCTTCGCTTCTTGGATATTTAGGAGCCACTGGCACTCGCCTTTCTTAGATCTAGGTTTACTGACATTAACGTACTTCTAACAACTGCTGAAATCTAATCAAAAATCTGTAGGTTCTGCGATTAATACGTGATAACAGAAACTCAAAGGGCTTTGCGTGATAGTAAAATTGTTTATGTAATTTATTTAGTTACAAAATGTAGTAGTAATAAGTGGTAGGTAAATAAATAATTTGTATTTGATATCGTTGACAATCCCAAATAATCCGAATCCCAACTAATATTATAAATGCGAAAGTAACTCTGTCTGTCTGTCTGTCTGTCTGTTACGCTTTCCCGCTTATACCTCGCAACCGATTTTGATGAAATGGCAATGCCAGATTTTGTATGGAAGGTGGCGTCTTTTTTTTTTCGCGCGGCCATCGACCAAACTTTGTTTTTTGATTTTAAAATAGTGTTTTAAACCAAACTTACTATGGCATGTATACCTCTAAACTCAGTCTGAACTGAGTTACGAGCATTAGAAGTTTAATAATTTTCATACTAGATTTGCTTTTTGCGCGCAAGTTTTGTAAGAAATTGCAACAAAATATTGCGCTATTTTTTTATTGCGCTGATTCTGCTGCATACTGATGTCTGGAGCCTTTAATGGATGGTATTGTTTGTTTACACATAAAATGTCATTATTTTGTTGCAATTTCTTACAAAACTTGCGCCCAAACAGCAAATTTAGTATGAAAATCATCAAACTTCTGATGCTCGTAACTCAGTTCAGACTGAGTTTAGAGGTATACATGTCATATTAAGTTTGGTTTATTACACTATTTTGTAATCAAAAAACAAGGTTTGGTCGATGGCCGCGCGAAAAAAAAAAGACGCCAATTTCCGGCATTGTCTTTTGGCATAGAGATAGTTTGAGTCCCGGGAAAGAACATAGGATAGTTTTTATCCCGGTTTTTGAAACAGGGACGCGCGCGATAAAGTTTTTCTGTGACAGACAAAATTCAACGCGGGCGAAGCCGCGGGCGGAAAGCTAGTTCTGAATAAATGCAAGGAATTCCCCGGTTTTTTTTATTGTGACATTTAACCCGTTCACCGCCTTTTTATATAATAATTTATGAAAACTTTTTCAGATAATATTGCCTCTATTTGATTAAAAAATATTTCTTTCAAAAAAATAAAATATTGATTAGGTTTTAACCATTTTCATTTTAATTTTTTTCGTCTATTTTAGAAGTCAACTTTGATAGAGAGTGTCAGAGCACTCAACATATCGAAGTTATTTTAATTTTTTTTTTTTCTCTTTTGTGACAAATGCGTTGTAGTTAAACGTTAATGTGAGGGTTAGTGTGCCAATAATATTTATTCAATCAATTATGTCGGAGCCAAGGAATCTCAGTAAAGGTCACAGTACAGAGGCTAATATCTGTTCGGCTTCCTGTATGACGGCATGGAGGGAGTTAGTCACGCTGACCGTTGCAGAGGTACCTAGGCGTACGTCATCGTTGCTCAACCGATAGATAGTCCGGTTAGTTAGTTTTTGTCCGCGGTTTCACTCGGGTCGGACGCAGGATACTTCTTACTGTAGTAGTTTATGCCCGCGGTTTCGCTTGGGTCGGATGTAGAAATGCTAAGACTATCGCACGGCGAAAACGAGTTTTTATCTAAATCGCTCGTGAAATAAACTGCATTGTTTTAACTCAAAAAATGTTTAGCGCGTTTTTTTTAGTTACTGCACTTTGCTGTTAAACGATTTATTATTGTTTTCCATTATTATTTTGTATGCACAAAATATGGTATTCAAATTCCTCAATTGCAAAATTATTGAAGTAAGATAGTAACGTGAACGTGACTAACTGCGCAAAAATGTTTTATCCTATTTCCTGTCCCTTATCTTTGCACCAAAATTATAATTGTTCAGTATTTGTATGAAATAGTGTCTTTTTATCCTTCTTCGTTCCATTATCGTATCACATAATCGATATTATTATTCGGGTTGTCGTTTGCGATTATACCCACTTCAAGGTTTACTAAGGACTGGTTTGTGAATTGGGATTCCCAGCTTGAGTATGCTCCTGGTCTCGGAATTGTTTACTAGTTTTTGTATGTAATTGTTATCACAGAAAAGAGGGTACACTTCTAATATAGGTTTTTATGAACTTAAAAGTTGTACTAAACCCTGTAATGATAAAACTTGTAAATTCAATAAATAACAATTTATTATTATCTTCCATTCGAGCATGAATTTAATATGAAGAGTTTATATTTACTTGATTAGAAGAAGAGCACATTTAAGCCAAAAATTTATATTCAGAAACGGGGTCTAGGTCTACGTCTAAGACGATACATTTTAGAATCAATACTTGGATGAGAAATAAAAATAGAGAATTGGTCGTATTGAACTTGAACTTCAGCTGTGCACACAGATCGTCTCCCTCGCACAGCTTACTCCAATTTACAGGTGGCACGGTAATACGGTTGACTAATCCATTTGTTATGTGATTCAGTTACAGCTGACACTGTTTGCGGTAGTGAAAATAAAAGTTTATTATTAGTCGAATATCAACATTTAGTAGTAGGCCAGGCCCCCCACTAGGTGGACCGACGATCCTTTAAAGGTCGCGGGAAGAACTTTGTCCAGCAGTGGACGGCATTAGGCTGAAGCGAACGAACATTTAAAACATTCCATAACATCTAAAAAATAAAAATAATTCATAATTCATAACGCAAATCGAAGAAAGTAAAAAAAGAAAGTTTATAATTTAAAAACAATGATATTGGCAAAGGAGCAAGCCGCGTGATCCATTAAAAAATAGAAAAAAAAGAAATAATTCTCTTCATTTTAGTTTTTCGCGCGAGAACTCTACCTACTTTATTTTTTACAGGAAAACCAAAGCCCTCACATGCTTTTATAGATTTGTTCGTTCGTTCGTTTCACCCGCATCCAGGCTCTTCCTGCGCTTCTTCTTCTTTTATAGATTATTATAACCAAAATAATTGGAAAAAGTATTTATACAGCAGCCTAATGTTCCAATAAGATGACATNTTTGTATTTGATATCGTTGTTAAATGCAAGGAATTCTCCGGTTTTTTTGACACTGACATTTAAGTATTTAACCCGTTCACCGCCTTTTTTATTAAAAAAATTGTGAAAACTTTTCCAAGATATTACCTACCTCCATTTCAAAAATTCAAACTAATCAATCTTTCTTTCAAAGTTTTCAAATTATTAATTAATTTTAATTGATTAGGTTAGCCGTTTTGATTTACATTTTTTCGTCTCTTAGATATTATGTAAACTTTGATAGAGACAACACTGCGATGTTGTTTTTTTTTCTTTTTTTAAACCAATTGCTTTGTAGCTAAACGTTTAATGTGAGGGTTAGTATGCCAATAATATTTATTCAATCAATTATGTCGGTGCCAAGGAATCTCAGTAAAGGTCACAGCATAGTAGAGGCTAATATCTGTTCAGCTTCCTGTATGACGGCATGGGGAGTTAGTCACGCTGACCGTTGCAGAGGTACCTACCTAGGTGTACGTCATCGTTGCTCAACCGATAGATAGTCCGGTTAGTTAGTTTTTGTCCGCGGTTTCACTCGGGTCGGACGCAGGATACTTCTTACTGTAGTAGTTTATGCCCGCGGTTTCGCTTGGGTCGGATGTAGAAATGCTAAGACTATCGCACGGCGAAAACGAGTTTTTATCTAAATCGCTCGTGAAATAAACTGCATTGTTTTAACTCAAAAATTGTATCGCGACTTTTTTTTAGTTACTGCACTTTGCTATTAAACTATTTATTGTTTTCCTTTATTATTTTGTATGCACAAAATATGGATTTTCAAATTTCTCAATTGCAAAATTATTGAAGTAAGATAGTAACGTGAACGTGACTAACTGCGCAAAAATGTATTATCCTATTTCCTGTCCCTTATCTTTTCACAAAAATTATACTTGTTCAGTATTTGTATGAAATAGTGACTTTTTATCCTTCTTCGTTCCCTCTTTTATCGTGTCACATAATAATCGATATTCGATATTATTCGAGTTATCGTTTGCTAGTTTTGCTACTGAACAGTAATAAGCCACGATTATGCCCATTCAAGGTTTTTCTATCCTAATTTCTCAGAAACAATTTCTGCCTACTCATCTTCTATTCAAACATGAATTTTAATATGAATAGTTAATTCCTATCAAAAAGATAAGTAATCATCATTTCAGCCATAGGACGTCCACTGCTAAGCATAGGCCTTCCCCAATGACTTCCATAATGGCAGGTTGGTAATGGCCTGCATCCAGCGCCTTCCTTCTATCTTTATAAGCTCGTCGGTCCATCTTGTGGGTAGACGTTACGCTTTCCCGTACGTGGCTTCCACTCCAAAACCTTGCTGCCCCATCGACCGTCCGTTCTGCGCCCATTGCCACTTCAGCTTGCTAATAGAAGATGAGTGTTCAAGTCAAAAATCTTATTTCAGAAACGGGGCCTAATCTAAGACGATTGACACATTGGTATATTGGCAAGCTTAGAACCATTACTTGGACGAGGAATAAAAATAGAGTAGGTGGTCGTATTGAACTTGAACTTCAGCTGTGCACACAGCCCGTCTCCCTCGCACAGCAGAACTCTTAATTTACACGGTAATACGGTTGACTAATCCATTTGTTATGTGATTCAGTTACAGCTGACACTGTGCGGTAGTGAAAATAAAAGTTTATTATTAGTCGAATATCAACATTTAGTAGTAGGCCAGGCCCCCCACTAGGTGGACCGACGATCCTTTAAAGGTCGCGGGAAGAACTTTGTCCAGCAGTGGACGGCATTAGGCTGAAGCGAACGAACATTTAAAACATTCCATAACATCTAAAAAATAAAAATAATTCATAATTCATAACGCAAATCGAAGAAAGTAAAAAAAGAAAGTTTATAATTTAAAAACAATGATATTGGCAAAGGAGCAAGCCGCGTGATGCATTAAAAAATAGAAAAAAAAGAAACAATTCTCTTCATTTTAGTTTTTCGTGCGAGAACTCTAGTTACATACTTTATTTTTTTCAGGAAAACCAAAGCCCTCACATGCTTTTATAGATTTGTTCGTTCGTTCGTTTTACCCGCATCCAGGCTCTTCCTGCGCTTCTTCTTCTTTTATAGATTATTATAACCAAAATAATTGGAATAAGTATTTATACAGCCTAATGTTCCAATAAGATGACAACCTGCAATGTTTTTTCTCCCTCACCAGGCGGAGGCAGCGGCATGCCGCGCATAAATCCTATCCTATAAACAGCGACGGGTGGCGCGCACGTGTTTCGGAACACATGTGTTGCTTGAGGGTTAACGTTCGAAATTTGAAATTTGGGCTCCGTATGTAGGTTTGAGTTTAGAATGTGATTCATATTGAATCCCTAGTTTTAGGATGATATCATAATTTATTTTATAACATCTTAACCACTTAACCATCTCATCGTGCACGTGTTCGCGCGCGTTTAGCAAATTTTAAATAAGTAAAATATTTTACCCGCCAGACGTTTTAAGATTTTTTAAATTAAATATTTATTTTATCCATTCGGCTGTCGTGGCTTCTGGGTTATTTAAGTATGTCAAAAACCAAAAATGTCTACCTACCTCATCCAACAATGGTACCTACCGCTACGGGAAACCAGAATAATCATCCGATCTACATACAATGTCTGTATGCGAATTTGCTTCTAAGAACCACTAAATAGGCTGATATTAATGACCTTGGGTTGGTATCATCATCATAATCAAGTTTACGATGATTTATTTAATGAAAATGAAAAAATATTTTGAGACTTTTGAACTTCAAAATATAAAATGTAACTCTTAAGGGGGCTCTTTACATGTTCCTTATAGTATTTTGGACCCTATCAATGTTTCGGTTATATTTGTTTTTATTTATTTAAGTAGGTAATAAAAACAAATTTAATAATGATTTATCTCATTCAGAATTTTGTGTAATTTTTTCATCAGTAAGTCACATCCTTTAACACCCCTTTAACCCCCACCACAACATGTCTTACTCAAAAACGGTGCCAAAATTCATCAAAATTGTTTCAGCAATAACTTAGCGTGAAAACGGGACAAATACGCAGACAGTTGCTATTGTATTGATATTATTAGTATACCTAAATTGATATTTCACACGTCACAGCCAACCAGCTACGACGGATTTCTCAATCCCGGCGATAATACTGTTCCGTTCTACAAAGTATGACTTTCTCCAGCGTAATAAAGCGGAAAAAACTTTCGATGGAAATATTTGATAATATTTATAAAAATGTGCTGCGAAAATAATTAAATAATAACATAAATTAAAAAAAATAAAAGAAATAAAAATGTTAATTTAACGTAAAATTCTTGTGTTCTAAATTAAACGATAAATCAAGCTAATATCGGCATATTTTAAGTTTCAGAAAAATATTTTGTATCTTGATAATAGCAGTAGGTGGCAACTTTATAGAACTATCAAAATATTATAATAATTATCTTGTATTTTTTCAGTAGTCTTCCGGGTCGATAATCTGATCAAGATATTAATAAATATCAAAGATAGGTAAAGATAACAACTTAATTTAATGAACACATTGTCAAACAAAATAATTTTATTTTTTTAAATGAAAAATCTATTTACCTACTATTATAAATTATTTCTATAATGTAATAAGTCGGTCAAAAAATAAACCCATTCATAATAACGCAGACTATTTCCAAAAAATAAATAAAAATATCTGCCCTTATAAAGATTAAAATCATCAGGATGTTCGCATTAAAATAAAAATAAAAAATCAAAATTGGAACTTCCGTTTTCGCGCGCATTCCATTTAACCCTAAAAACGCCGGCTCATTATCTGTGCAATGACGGAAACGGCGCGTAAGCTACCAGTCCGCGAATGACGACCGCCACGCGTTAACGTTGTTGCTGGCATTTTACAAAAAAAGTAAACTCCCGCGTTTCGAAGTGAATTTGAAATTGGAAGCAGTGTTTGTGTTTTTAATTTTTAATTTTATTTTTATTCACGTGTTTGGGTTTTGATATTTTGGTGTTATTGTGATATTATTATAGGGGTTGTGAGTGAAAAATGTGATGCTCATGATAGTCGGATGTTGTGGGGCAGCCGTGTGTGACGGATGCACATGCCGCGGCTTTCCCCGCGATGTAAATTCAACTCTCTCGGATGGAATCGCTACTTTTTGATATTTTTAAAATCTTTCATTAACCCTAAACTATTCAATCTTATTGGTTGACAACTGAAATTAAAAATCTTCTCACATCAATCACCGAAGAAAACGTTATCCATTAACGTTGTAACATGTCAATTATTACTGGCTGTAACATATTTTTAACAAGAGTTAATTGTCTTTTAATAGTTTTAATTACGAAAATTCACACGTTAAACTAAAAACCGTTTGACAAACCTAAGATTTTGAACTACGGAGTCTATTAAAATTCATTCATAATTATTTTAAACCCTTCAATGAATAAAATTCTCATGGATTACCTCGTTCGTACCTAACCTTGTCATCTAAGATTTGATAGCGAGATACTGTAATGACGTCATCGTGATAACATATCACATTCCTACTCGAAACCTTGCGTTGTTCGCGTGCAAGCGATAATCTATTAATTTGGCCTGTCGAATGCACCGGCCCATGACAAATGGTTGAACGTAGAGGATTGTGTAAGCCCAAGTGGTATAATCATAGATATTTAATTATTATGAAATTTTCATTCACTTGAAGCGAGGTGAAGGTGTCGACCATTGTGGTGAACTCACTTGTAACACAAGCATATTTTGTTTACCACGAAGGGTTAACAAGATTCTTTAAAAAAGTATTAATATTCAACACGAAATTTTTGAACTTGCTTATAGGTCAAACCTTGGATTGTACCTTGGACTTTATCAGTTAAAACAATCAACAATCTTCAGAAAAATACCTATTACCTCACTGTTAACCTTTTAGCTGCTTAACAACTGTCATAAAGTTGCAAAAAAACAAATCAATTCAATAAGCAAATCGCTAGTTTTTAGTTTAAGGCAATAGTTAGACAGGAAAACCGTTGGCGATTAGATCATCACGAAATCTTAATTGGGCGGTGAAGAATGTACAATAATTATAATTAAACTTCACAGTTAAAGTGACGCAATCCAAAATATATGCTCATAAAATACTGGTCTTCAATCCACTTCAATTACCTCTCCCAATCGTGGAAATAATCGAATGCGTCATTCAGAAATTATCGGACAAGAATCTATTATTACAACATAATCAGCTCATAAGTGGTCTAAAACTAGGTAATTATTGCAGTTTATTGCACCTAATCAAAAACAAATCGTTGAAAATCTGGATCAATTGTTTTGAGCACTTGCAGCAATTACTGAAGATTATTTGATTGCACAAAAATGTTCATAGCTGCTCTGTTAATTTAATATGCGACTCATGGGACACGATGTCCCAAAATTCAGTGATAAGTAGGGTGGACATGGTCATGACTAATTTTAGGAAAAATAAATAAAGTTTTTGTCTCTACGGCGCCAGCTAATCCTTGAATTTTGGGATACGTTGTGTATGGATAAATTCGTAGAATTTTAAGAATCTAGCTGAAGCGATCTTCTATTGAAACAGTGATTAAGTTCTAACTAGTTTCGCTTGAAGTCACGTACAAACCAATACTAAAACCTGAGATGATTCAGACATGAATAAGGCATGATGATGATGAATGACGTTCTGTGTAAATTGAGATTCTAATACAAAGTTTTATTTGCGGTATTTCCATTTAAAATCTTCTCAAAATGGCGAAATTCTTGCGCAAAATTTGTTTGGATGTTGAAAATATAACCTATCAGTAGTAGGAGAGATCTTTTATACTTTACAGTGTACTGATCGGAAGTCAAAGGATTCTCTATCTATTGGTGATTTAAAATTTTGATTGAAATAAGCATTGTAGGAAGTTGCTACTTAAGTATTATCATTGATTTCAATTTAGAACCTATCCTAGATACCTAAGCCCAACCTTTGGTGATGACAGTCATGTGTAAAAAACTTTTAAAATATTCTCAATTAAATAACTATAATCACTGTATGTATAAGTCTGTAAATCCTTGAAAAAAAAAAGGTTCACAATAGTGAGAGTGAATGAGTTTCTTGCGCTGCTTCTTCTCAGCACTGACCCATTTATTGTCCCGAAGCAGTGGTAGGGTTAATACTGGGACCTGTAAAAGTGCTTTTTAAAAGACTACTTGCATAAATAAATGAGTTTTTTACTACTTAAACTAGTGATAATCGCAGCGTAAATAGAATAAAACAATCATCATAATGAAGTAAAAGTATATCACATAATTGCTTCAATAACAATAAGACCGTGGTCATGAAATGGAACGTATAATTCCATTCCGCTTTTGAAATGTTGAATCTATTAGTGTAATGAAAACAATATAAAAACAGTATGAATCCGCATCTAACAGGTTTTGTTGGATATCTCATTCTCAACCTATCGTATTTCAAGAAGAATGCATTGTATTTTGTTAAGTTTAGTCTTTAAATTGACGATATTGTAAATGTTAACACAAATGTTAGCTTTCTATGAGAAAAGGGTCTCTACTAGACTAGTGACAATTGACTTTTCTATGACGCGTTTCTGTCAGCATCTCTACAATAGTACTTTGACAGTAACAGACAAATGACAGACGCTTGTAATCTGAAAAGGCGGTAAAATCTCGATACAAAGCCAAAACATCAAGCTCATGCTTGACTGGATATCAATAAATAGTCTAAAAATAACTAATAATGGCTCAAACTGCCCTCCAAATTATATACGTAATTTGGAGGCCAGTTTAATCCATTGTATATTAGATGAGCCATATGAAACAAGTAAGATGGTGTCAAAAACTGATGTAGAACTTTTTGGTTTACTACAGTTGTTACAACACACAAAATGAGAGAAGAACTCACTTGTATTACATCTGAAGCAGAATGTGTACTTCGCAATATGAGCTCTCGGCTCAAAATTTGATTTTTGCACAATGTGCATTTCTCAAAATTTCGAGTCTCATTTTGCGAAGTGCACATTCTTCGTCAGACCCATCTGAAGTTTTTCAGGCAAATAATACTCAGTAATGTTGGGCTCGGCAGTAAGTCATCGTGACAAATGACCTGTGAATGTTATCTGCGACAGACGTTAGAGGTCACGGTCGCGNGGTCACGGTCGCCGCTGTGAACGTCCGTGACTCGCGTTTGGGAGACAAATTATTACGCGCAGCACATCAGGTTAAATGTTCATAGCAAAATAACACCTATTACAATACAACAATAAATATATAAATTATACTACATAACAATAGTGACAGTATTGCGCTGCTTTTTCTCAGCACTGGCCTATTTATTGTCCCGAAGCAGTGGTAGGGTTAATATTGGGACGTGTAAAAGTGCTGTTTAAAAGCCGAGATGATTTTTTATTAAATTTAAATAAAGAAAGATTTTGTCAAGTGTTAAAGCTAGATGACGTACCGTCTTCTGTGCGCGAATTTTGAACAAGCAAGGAACATGATTATGTATGCGTATGTCCATATTATTATTATGTCAGTCATTCAACATAGAAAATTAAACCGGTTATGTAAATATGGCACAGAAAGCGTTCTCAAAGAATCTCCAAATATTGGCAAAAACATCGTCTAAGTGACAGTCGAACCCAACAAGTATTTATCGTATTGGCAGTTAATCATGTAAAATTCATTAATAACTAAACCTAAAAAGCGAACAAAAAAGACACTTAACATACAAAAAAACTAAAGAAATATCCCAACCGATGTCAATCATTAAATAAAAAAAAAATGTCAGGCGGTTAAAGGGTTAATAAAAAACAAAAGTCGTCAAAGGAGTTTTAATAACTGCCTAAAAACTTAGAATTATCTCAAAAACATGTGGATACATGTATCATGCATTATCTGTACGCGAATCGGGCACAAAAAATGAAGCCATATTTTTTTCATTAATGCTAAACAGGACGCCGAAATTCAAATTCGGAACGGCTTATCAACGTTTGTAACGGCCTACGGGGTTATTACGTAATCGTTTTTGCGATAGCAACTGTTGCTGTCAAACTTGAAACTCCTTAGAAATATTATAGGGATAGAATAGAAGCTACACCTAGCGGAATAGAGCATCAAAGGACTGAGCGAGCGAAAAAATAGAGAGAGATGCGTGATTTCGTCGTCTCACGATTTGCAACTATATGACAGTTCTTTAGCAAATTTGACCTCTAAGATTTATTCAAATTTTACGTGAATGAAATCATGCATATTTTATTTTTATTATAGAAGTAGTGCTTCATAAACGTGGTGACTGGTTCAGTGATTATTATTGTACAAAACAGTGAAATAATCCTGACACTGACATACAAATGACATCCAATGTCATCCAAAATCGGTTTCGTTTGACAGCTCGTGGTTGTTGCTCTATTCCGCTAGGTAATTAACTTTATGGAAACTCCTTAGAAAAATGACACAGATCAAAGCGTTTTTAGCTGGCTGGTTGCATTTGCGTTACGTAATAAGGCGGCCAAACGTGATTCCTATATTTAAATTTTACCCATACACGGCGGTGGCCTTGAGTTTACGCGCGGGGAGCCATTGTGAGCGGTTTTTAGTCTGTGAAAAATTCCATTTGGGTTACTTCATTCATTGTGATAATGGTATATGGTTTCAGAAAAGATCAGGTTTCCTGTGTGTTTACAAATGGTTACAAAAATCTTTGTGTAGGAAACGACAAGGAATTATTTTCTATTATTAGACATTTTCACACACGTGTTATGTTCCCCATACCATTCTTAAAAAGACAATATTTGTCAAAATTCCACCAGCTCGCACTGAGCGTTTCGATAACTCTTTCATAATGCAAACAGCTAGGGACTGGAATTTGCTGCCTGCTGCTGTCTTTCCCGACTACATCTCACTTAACATAAGTTGCGATTGAGGTCAAATACCTGCCATGTTCTGCATTAAAAATGTCTTGTACAGTGATGAGAATCAGCAGTACCTAATTTACAAAATGTCTCTCTCAAACTTTTAGACGTTAGCTAATATGAAAAACGTTTTCAAATTCAAATCATTTTGACTCTTATTTGATAACTGACTGACAATAGTGACTGCGTTTCTTGCGCTGCTTCTTCTCAGCACTGGTGTGGCACTGGCCCATTTATTGTCCCGAAGCAGTGGTACGGTTAATACTGGGACGTGTAAATAAAAGTGCTTTTTAAAAGCCTACCAATGAGTTTTTTTTTATACTGTTGTCCATTAAACTATCATCATGAGAACATAGGCCTCTCCAATGACTTCCATGATGACCGGTTAGCAGCGGCCTGCATCCAGCGCCTTTATGAAACTATATTTTGAAGCCCCGACTTAAAATCAAAACCGTGACTATTTGCAAATATTATTGTGCATTTTGATAGTAAAAGGTAATTATGAACTTATGACTTTAAACTCATTGAGAGGTCACCCATCCGTTGCTCGCCGCGGTCAGCGTTGCTAAACTTAATTAGCAAGTGAGCACCAATTAGGCGCGTGCGTCGACCTTCATGCTCCGACCGTTACTGCATTCGTGGATTTGTATTGTTATGTTGGCTATATTGGGCCATGTGTATCTTGACTATTGAATTACCTATAGTCCAACACTGAACCGTCCCAGCTATGACATTGACAGGAGGGCGCTACTATCAATACTGGCTAGTTCCCATTTTTGCCACTTGACGTTTCGGGATCGTTTGTACCTTTTTAACTTCAACAAACGTCAAAAATAAATGACCCTACTGTGTATAGTGTAAAATACCTATAGAGATAAAAAACCAAACTAAATTCAAAATTTTCAAGAACCAATTAAAAAAATATTTAATTACCAACTGCTTTTATACATTAGATGAATTCTTTAATAGTAAACAAACTCTTTTAAGATAAGGCATCTCATAATGTAAGTTGCTAGACCTAAGTTTAGACTAGTCCTCTCTCACCACTAATATTGCAATACCCATTAACGGGTTATTAAGTTATAAGCTCATTGTTTAGATTAAGACCCAATTGTAAACACTTAATATGCAATAAAAAAATTTGAATTTGAAAAAATACTGAACTGTCCTATGCATGACATTGACAGTGGGGCGCCACCGTCAATACCGGATCGCTGGTTCTGATTTTTGCCATGTTGGAAACCATATAGTTGAACGATGGTAGCGCCCCCCTGTCATTGAGTTTGGTGGGACAGTTCAGCGTGGGTCATCTATACCTACTGTTGATTTTAACCGACAGAGATGAATTAAAAACCTATTAATTTATAGCAAACTAGCTTTTGTCCGCGGGTTCGCCCGCGTGAATTTTGCTTCGTTGACATGACAGAGTAAATAACTACAATCGCGCACGTGTCCCTTTAAAAATGGGATAAAAATTATCCTGTGCTTTACCTGGATGTTAAACTATCTAGGTAAAGCAATTAAATATAACCCTCCTTCTGGCGCTGTCGGGTAAAAACTACGCTAATTAATTATTTAACTATTGTGTCCTATCTGGGAACCGAACTGTATTATTATAAATATGTAGTTAGTAAAGTCTAAACGAGATTTCTGTTTGAAAGCTCGCGGTCCCCAATTAAGCATTGTAAAAACAAACCCGGTCAGACTAGTGGCAGACATGTTGAATGTTAATGCAAAACGCAAATAGAACAGCTACTACATTGCTTGTGTGTTCCTTTTCTTTCTGTTCTTATCTTTGGTGTGCAATAAAGTGTATATGTTATTATTAGTGCTTAAAGTTGTCCAACATTGAAGTGTCCCAGATGTGACATTGACAGGAGGGCGCTACTATCAATACTGACTGGGTGATTGTTTCAAGTTTTGCCACTTGACATTTCAGATTTTTTTTACTAAAAAATTCATAAAAATTCATAAAATTCATTTATTTTTGCAAATAGGCTTTAAAAAAGCGCTTTTACACGTCCCAATATTAACCCTACCACTGCTTCGGGACAATAAATGGGCCAGTGCTGAGAAGAAGCACTTTAATGAAATATATTTTGCTCGCGTTGTCGTAAAAAAAACTTTATCACGCTCGCGCTCGTATTCCTTATTATATTTTGATTAAGGTGTAAAGTTTCAAATCAAATCAAAAATATTTTATTCAGTTTAGAGTTTAGACCAATATTTGGGCACTTGTGAAGAAAGTGTGAAGTTAAGTAGAGTTAGAACCTTGTCTCTACATAAGTTTACATGAAAATGTTTTTGTTGGGTTTCTTCTTTCAAAAATGGGCCTCATCTAAATCGGTTTAGTGTTCGGATCTTCGTGATCACAGTTCTGATCTGATAGAGTGATGTGGCTTATTTAATTCAGCTGTGGTTGTCTTATCCACCATAATAATAATATTATTACTATTGCCAAAATGGTCTCTTAGAATAAGAATAAGAATAAGAATAAGAATGTCTTTATTCAGCATAATTATCATTTAAGGTATACAAAGCAAGAGTAAGTACATAAAAAAACATAAAAACATAACAGACAATAAATAAGAACATATGCTGAATAGGCGCCCGCTCAGCAAAAATCGCGACATGACACAAACGTCATGCCGAGAAGCTGGTTTTCAGCGGGAACCAATTCGTGATGAGGGTTGCGCGCCCTTCTGGTTAAGACCTGTGGCCGAGACGGTTTAATCAGACAGTTACAGACAGGTTAAAGGCAAGCTACAATCTGGTGACACAGTCCCTGTCTCGTCTGTGACACAGTGAGCCAGGTCGGTCTACTGGCCATAAGGGCGCGCAAATAGGGGGCGTGGTAGTCGATAAAAATTACAAGTAAATTCAAAAGAGACAATGATAAATTTTCGGCTGGTTGTCATGGTCTACCTACATCTTCAACAAGCGCTATTCTCCGCCAAACGCAGCCATGAGAAATAATAAATTAAAATTAAAATAAAAAAATCAAAAAACAAAAAAAGTGTATATGAACGTTTCCGTTTAAAAATTGATCGAACTGAACACAGTGCCAGTGCCGAGTTGCAAGATTCTTAAAAAAAAAAACAAAATTATATAACTCAAACATTTACAAAGTCAGCTAAATTTACAAATAAAACATGCGCAAAGACAAGCCAAATCAATTCGCAGTTGCTCCAGAGGATATTATTTAGGAATTCAAAACAAAGAAACAGAAGGACGACAACGACAACTATCTTAAGCTATGTTATTGTAGAACCAATAATAATAATTATTGTTATATTTCATCAAAACCAGTTTACACCGGTCCGGTCGTTAAAACACTGGTTTCGCTCTAATGCCTACAAAAAATGCCAAACTTACCATACCAGTTTGCTAAATTAGTAAATACTAAGGTTGCACCATCTTACTTTAACATTGAAATCGTCAATAAACTGTCAAATTCCATAAAAAAACACTGGTTATTATTATAGTGACGGTCAAAGTTAGGTGGTGCAACTCAGCTTAAGTAGATTTGTAGTGCAGCTTATTAAAAACTCATTAAAACTCATTTATTTCTGTAAATAGGCTTAAAAAAAGCACTTTTACACGTCCCAGTATTAACCCTACCACTGCTTCGGGACAATAAATGGGCCAGTGCTGAGAAGAAGCAGCGCAAGAAACTCAGTCACTATTGTCAGCCTCTTTTTCAAAGGTTTACATGCTTTAAAATGTACAAAGTTATAAATATTTATGCGAGCTAGGCAGTAACTAGGTAGGCATTAAGGTAAACAATGGCAGTTGCGTTTTACAAGTCTAATGTGTAACTGAGTCTGTGCCTGTGTTTTGGGAGCGGTATGAGAAAGTGATTTTGTGACGTCATACGGCACGTCACCCTTTCCGCTCGATCCCATACCTCAGGCACTAATTCGGCTATGCGCTAGATTTATAATGTAGGTAGTTGTGCCATCGGGACTCTACATTACTATAATACAAGCTTAATTATAATTATACCTATAATTTGTTACTAAAGGCTAACCCCCTTACTAATAAAAAGTTACACAGTTGTTGATCACTGTTTTAAAATGACATTTCCATACTAAACGTCACTTTAAAACACTGATCAACGAGCGTGTAAGTTTTATTAGTAAGGGGGTAAGCAAGCAAGTCATGAAAGAGTAGAAAAGGCATAAAAACTCATAAAACTCTTTATTTTTTCAAATAAGCTTTTAAAAAGCACTTTTACACGTCCCAGTAATAACTCTACCACTGCTTCGGGACAATAAATGGGCCGGTGCTGAGAAGAAGCAGCGCAAGAAACTCAGTCACTATTATTAAAATATTCAAAACACTCATCGATAATATCCAGGCGAAAGCCCATCAATAACACTTTTTTATTGCAAAATATTACCTATTCCAAGTACATAAGAAACTATCAGTGTAAAACTTGATATACCGTCTAGCATTGAGTCAAGGAGCGGTCGCTATCAGTCGCGATAGTCTTATCACCCTGCAAGGCGGGAATGTGACAAGATAGCTATATGCAGTTTTGTTTAAATACAACACAACTAGCTGTTGAACGCGACTCTATACACGTAGGTGTTTCTTACACTAATAATAAGGGGTAAAAGTTCGTTATTAAGTTGTCCTGTCCAACACGAACCGTCCCAGCTACATTGATAGGGGGGCGCTATTTACTGGGTTTTAGTTCTGATTTTTGCCATTTGACGTTTCAAAATCGTCCACTTTAAGTTTATTTTAAAGAAAGTAATCTATGGAAATACTGAACCGATTAAAAAAAATACTTACGGTTCATAATGTAACTTCTGCTTGAGGTTTACCTATTGTATACATCTTTTTGTACACATCGATATTCATACGAAAGACCCGGGAAAAAGCTAGTATTACGCATACCCTACCCAGAATTAAAAAAATGTCTTTAATTACTTAAATGAATTTATACACGAGGAGATAGCTGGCAAAAAGTATTCGCTAAACAAATAATTCCAATTTATTTACTGTAACATTTTATTATTATTTACTACCTATTATTCTTATTGCAATAAGTACGATGTTATTTATTTATTGTTATTGCAGCAACCTTAGATAATTTATCAAGTACATGGCCAATCTATTTATATTTATTAAGACGTAAAAAAGACTCGTAAATATGTTTGTTAGAGGTAAGTAATTGTGTTGACTTGGAAAGTATTTATTGACAGTCTCATCTTAAAAATAAGATAAGTTATCCTAAATTATTATGGTATTTCTATGTTGTGCAAGTGTATGGCTCTTGGAAACCATTGTCCTACGTTTTTCCTTATGGAGCATGGCACCATTGGCGTTCCCAGGGAAGGCAGCGGAGGGCAGCTGCCTGCTTCGCAGAAAAATTCGCAGATATTTCGCAGAAAATCTATGAACTCTCCTAAAAGTGCTACAATCGCTTTGAAAAAGCAAAGTCAAAGATTTCTGACCTAAATCTAATCCTCCCTAGGCCAGAAGTTGGGTATGACTTGCCCGCGGTTTAGTTTTGTTTTCAGCTGGTGAATTTTCTAAAATTCCTTAGATCTGTTCATCAGTTGAGTTTGAGTTGTGTGTTGACAGTTCAGTCAGTATAGTTCCAAAATACTGGACTGTCCTGTCGATGACATTGACAATGGGGCGCCACCGTCAATACCGGATCGCTGGTTCAGATTTTTGCCATGTTGGAAACTATATAGTTGAACGATGGTAGCGCCCCCCTGTCATTGAGTTTGGTGGGACAGTTCAGCGTGGGTCATCTATAACAGTTGCCTTATACAAAAGATAGAAGAGTACCTATTTATTAAGATTATCACAATCTAAGCAAGCGAAACCACACGTAAAGGCTAGTTCAAGCTGTTCAAGTTAAAATGACATCATTCGATGAGCGAATAAGGACAACGAATAACAAATATTATGCTTCAGTACTCGTGAGGTATTTATCTTTTTAATGTGAATGCTGATTAATCGTTTCGTGAAATCATCGAAGATCACCTTTAAGTCTTTATTTAATCTGCAGGCTTACCCAAATGCATTATTATTATTATACCGTCACTAACTGTCAGTCGGGTCCAATGTCAGTTTAACTTTCCCCCGGGACTTTGAACTTCACTGGTTGTGTTTTTGGCGGTCAAGCTGTAAATCCTGGCTACACAGGAGTTGCAGCGGTGGGAACGAGAGGTGGGAATAGTCCCGTACTACCGGAACTAATTTATCTTCTACCAGTAAATCTAAAGTTCTAACAATGCTATTAGATACGCTCGCAGAGCCATCTCCAGAATGGAAAGCACGTGTGAACTAGGCAACTTGTTGTATTGTGAGAATGCAGCAAGTTGTTTCTACGAAAAAAATGTTTAGGCCTTCATGAACGTTTAGACTTGTGGGAAATAAGTTATTTTTGTTCTTAATGTACAGTACACAGACTACATTTATTGTTGCAAAATTGCATAAAAAGTCATAAAATTAATTTATTTTTGCAAGTAGGCTTTTAGAAAGCACTTTTACACGTCCCAGTGTTAACCCTACCACTGCTTCGGGAATAAATGGGCCAGTTATATCTATAAGTATAACCTCGTCGCTTTACGTGGATTTATACTTACACTAAAATCATTAATTTTGAAGGTAACCTGACAGGCGAAAGGAACTGTTTGTTATGCCAAAATTGTTGAAGCAATCTTGATGAATATGGTAATAAAAAAGATTTAGGAGAAGGTCATAGATAAATTCGCGAAAAACATCTTTGGGGTTGAAGTATGGAGACGAAAGTTTGTACAGGGTGGGGTAATTTTATATGTTAGGGACATAAAAGTGGAAATATAGATGACCCACGCTGAACTGTCCCACCAAACTCAATGACAGGGGGGCGCTTCCATCGTTCAACTATATGGCTACCAACATGGCAAAAATCAGAACCAGCGATCCGGTATTGACGGTGGCGCCCCGCTGTCAATGTCATGGATAGGACAGTTCAGTATTTTGGAACTATAAGTATTTTATTTCAGGCTTTGACAAAGTCTGTCTGTGACCGTCAGAAATCGACGCAGATGAAACCGCGGGAAGAAACTAGGTTAAAATTTTACAAATCAGTATTTTATTAAGTTCAATAATTTCACTTGTCACTATTCTCAGTGATAAAACTCGTGCATGGGCTAGGTCATCGACCGCACGGCAAATGTTGGACGCAATCACGCCCACTGTGTGTTTGTATTTGCCAAACATGCAAGTCGGACATCTTGCTTTTTGCACCTGGGAGGTCATAATTGGCTTATTTTTTGTGTTTTGGGGCTTGAAAGTCGGCTATTTATAACTTATACCTTATTATGAGGTAAATTAAAGAATTAAAAGTCCTTAAAACAGGATTTTAAAGGTTTTTCGATCCAGTCAAGTAAATAATAGTGACTCTATGATTGGTCGAAGCTCACAACAAGATACAAACTCGACCTAGATTCTGTAATTGGTTGAATTTCAATATTTCACTATGACTGCTAATTTTGATAGCCCTCCTTGTGCTTCAGTTGGTGACATCGAGTGACATGACCTTATTCTACAGTGGCGCCAACTGCTGCTTCTTTAGCTAAATGACACGGCGAAGTTCGTACCGTCTATGTTATCCAGAAATAACGTAGGATTCCAACGTTGAAAGAATTTTTCAAATCGGTAGTTTCGGAGCCTTTCAATACAAACAAACAATCTAATCTTTCTGTTTATAATATTACGCCCGTATTCACAAACATTACTATGAGGTCTCACAGTGCGCGTAGACGCACAGGGTGACACACGAACCAACCACAGAGCTCTATTCAACGCTGTGCGTTCAATTTGCTGCGTTACTTAAGCAAGCATCGTTTCTTGTGAGCAAGTATAAGTGTAGAGCCCCACAGTTTTATGGTGTTTGCCTCTATGCGGTCATCGGCCAACTAATACATACAATTCATACATTTGCGTATGCAAATATTTTTCTTCAAGCTTGCATGATAGTCATACATTGGTTTTAATGACATGCAAAATAGTTAACTACATATGGACAAACCATATTTCATTTAAACACTATCTAAGCATCTATTTGCAAATTAGTTTCTTGTAAACCACATGTCTATCTATACTAATATTATAAAGAGGTAAAGTTTGTGTGTTTGTAAATTTGTTAAATTGTTTGGAGTACCTAATCTCGGGATCTACTGAACCGATTTTAAAAATTCTTTCACCAATAGAAAGCCACATTATTGCTGAGTGTCATAGGTTATATAAAAAACCGAATAATTCCATGCGGGCGCAGCCGCGGGCGGAGAGCTAGTTTAGTTAATAAAGAGATTTTGCCCCTTCATTTACTCCTGTGTAGCCAGGATCTACAGACAGCTTGACCGCCATAAAAATCCAACCAATGGAGGTCAAGTTTGTCCCGGGGGAAAGTTAAACTGTCATTGGACCCGCAAGGAAATTAATCAGAAGAACATAGGAGTACGAAATTATAGTTAGACTAGCTTTCCGCCCACGGCTTCACCCGCGTGGAATTTTGTCTGTCACAGAAAAACTTTATCGCGCGCGTCTCTGTTTCAAAAACCGGGATAAAAACTATCCTATGTCCTTTCCCGGGACTCAAACTATCTCTGTGCCAAAATTCATCAAAATCGCTTCAGTGGTTTAGGCGTGAAAGCGAGACAGACAGACAGAGTTACTTTCGCATTTATAATATTAGTAAGTTATTATAGAAATGCATAGTCCCATCCTTCAATGCTAATGTGTAACAGTTCACGCGCTCGGGCAGGTTTCCGCGTGCGCGGTGAACTATGCGCGTAACGGCGCGCGCGCATATACGCGCAGAATGGTCAATGCTTTGAAAGGAGTTTAACGCCCGTATTCAGTTTCACAGTGCGCGTTGATGCACAGGTTGACACACGAACCAATCACAGAGCTCTATTCAACGCTGTGCGTTCGATTTGCTGCTTCACATAAGCAAGCATCGTTTGGGAATACGGGCGTAAACTTCTAAAACATGGATTAAAATCGACTGTTTGAGGAGGGACGGGACTATTCCCACCTCTCGTTCCCACCGCTGCAACTCCTGTGTAGCCAGGATCTACAGCTTGACCGCCAATAACCCAACCAGTGAAGGTCAAGTTTGCTGGAGGAGGGACATCGCATTTAGCATTTTTAATGTAAAATCCTAAAAAAAATAAACCTAGAAGTTCTACATAAAGTAATTTTTCTTATCCCAAAGTTGTGATAATAGGATTAAAACTACACTAGGACGAGTAAAAGCGCTTTTGAAAAGTCTATTGCATTTTGATATGCATTTGCTCGTGTTACTGCACCACATTCCACATTTTTGCTCATAGTGACCTAAAAAAGTTCGTTTTTCTTTTTACCCTTAAAAAACGTTTTGGTCAAGAATTTATATTGCATATGTATTGCAAAGAATCTAAGTTGTTTTAAACTTTCATGGTCACTAACAGAATCATTATTATTGACGGGATTGCTACCATATACCTACCTTAATTTAGAGTTTTTCGAGTCTCCTTAATATCGGAGTAGCAATCCCGTCAATAACAATTATTCAGAATGTAGGTTAAAAATAACCTCCATAAAAATATTTAAACCTTCTGTACAAGTTATTCTTTGGCGCAGGTCATTCGCGCACGTTGCGTAATTAACGGCAGGTACAGTTGCGTGCGGCTCGTCCATGCCTGCGAGTAGCTTCATGTGCCTTCTGGCTAGTTGATGAGCTGTTTTAAACTTTAAGCCATAAATCGTTAGTTTTAATACTTCAAAGGCTAGAGAAAATAAGGCTTGATTTCCACAAAGCGGAGATGATGTGTTGAAATAACCCATCTGATTCAGATCAGTTGGTCCAAACAAAATCTCTTTTCCTCTCCGCTTTGGTGGAAACCGGGCTTAGATTTTTCATTATAGAACACCAAGTAAAAAATATTGTTTGTGGAACGCGATTTTTTGTGACGTATTGTCAACAAAAAATTATTGACTCAATTTTTATGGGCTTTCAAAATGTATTCCCATGGACTTTACGTATATCCATGACGTCATTTATTCGGTAAAATAATTGACTAGGTAGGTACCTATTTGATTTCAAAATAAATTAAACATCATAATGTCACAACAGTAACTGGCTGCTGCGATACAGGCTTGCGAGCCTAGTGCAAAAGCTGCTGTTAAACTTGAATTTAGATTAATTCTGGCAGTAAAGTTTATTATTTAAAAAAAATTAAACTACATTCATTGGTTTTTAGGCGTAAAGTGAAGATTGAGAGTTTTAGAGAACTTATGCCTTGGCATTATTGCCAATTAAGCATTCTTTTGTAACTAAAGACTGACTGTCAGTCAAATTAATTGTGCTTTTATGATATTCTCCACACAGAGACATCGCTAAGCAAAAGCTTTCATCAAGTAAAAGTAGCAACGCGTTTTGAATAAGGGAATAGAGAAAGTCAAAACATACGTGCATGATTTAATGTATGAGATTGACGAATGAGCTGTCGTTATCCATGCACTTTAGAAAAACAATTATAAAGAAAAGTTACTTGTAGATTAATTACTTATTTATTCAAGATACTAATTTATACATTTCCAACATTATAACACCTTAAAGTTAGTACTTCTTGCTTTGAATGCTCCAATCGAACTCCATCGACAGCATGCCCCGGAAGTAGTCAAAATTAATACTTAAATAACAATTTATTTCTAAAGTGCTAAATTGTATACAATAAAAATTCTAAAATAATTACATTAAATAATAAATAATATGAAATGTAGTTGAATATAATACAGAATAAATTCTAAAACCATTCTAATATCTGCAACAATGTCCAGGAAGTAATCAAGTAAAGTATTTAATTTCAATAATGGGTTTTTAAATTCTACCAAAATTATTACAATAACTATTTATAAGCAACTAATAATCGTATAAAATACAATATTAATTCTAAAATCATTACATTCGGCCATCCGTCACCGTGATGCCTCCTGGCATTCACGTCTCATAAAGATATTAAAATCATTACATTCGGCCTGGTATTCCCGTCTTAATAAAGATATATTCTAAAATCATTACACAATATTTATGAAGTAATTTATTTAAAACTTTTTGCACGAACAGAGGGCTTAGTGTGAGTTTACATCAAATGTCGTCACTAGTGAGCGCGTTAAAAAAAAATAGTGCTTGAAAGTTGTTGCTAGGGGCGGTGTACAATCCGTCATACATTAAATGTCATTTTTTGTGTTGACGTTTGGTGTGAACTCACACTAAGCCCTCAGGTTCACCCCAATGGACGAAAACGCGCCATTTTACCCTGTTAGTCTACCCCAGTCTACCCGTATGATTTCTTCTATAAAAGATAGTTTTTAATATGCGCTGCGTGCTCGATAGGTTTTTTCTGTAAAAACTGAGATCCATTCTGACAAGGTGCTATAAAAAGAAGCATAATAGAAAAACATTCATTGAAGGGTTAAATAAAAGTTAAAAAAAAACTTTTGTAATAAAATAGAAGTAGAATAATAGTTTATTTGACATGAAAAATGAAAAAAATATTCAATAATCACAGCGTCCCATTTTTTTTGTTCATTGCGGATGTTCCATTTTGCCTATTTGTAGCGATATACCATAAACAGGCATCCTTTATCCGTGGTTAAAACTCCAGAACATAAATAAAAAGAAAATGATTCCTTATTCAAATTATCTTAATATTCCACGTTTTGTTTTGTTTATTTGTTCGATATACCATAAACAAAACAATCCTTTAAGGGCTTATTCCCACTGTTTACATTTAGACGTCCATCCGATTCTCTTTATATGTGAGAACTAAACCCTAGAACGCCGACCATCACGAGCTATCCACACAGTATTACAGTGATAACAGTGCCAAAGATTAGACATAAGCGACAGAGGCGCCACCCCGATGCGGTGACGACATGCAGCGCCAACTCAGCAACGTCAGCTACCATTCGTACCAGGACTACCAGCCGGCTAGGAGATATGGTAAATTAATGTCATATTGTCATTTACTACTTTGAAGAAAAGTAAACCATTTTGTAAATGTGTAAAGATATGTATAAATGTAACATTATATTGGTTGCTATCGGAGCTCTGCCTTAATGCCCTTCCTCGGGGCTGCGGGTGTCTATGGTCAGCGGTAATCGCTCACCATCAGGTGACCCGTCTACTAGTTTGCTTCCTGCCCCATAAAAAATGCTACACTGTATAATGTTGATTGTGTGAAATGTACCTATTTAAACAATTAAGAAAGTCAGTTACCATAATGATCGATTTACCACCATACAACTAGACTAAGGCCATATTCCAGCGCTGATTTGCGATTTTACCCACGAATATTGTATTTCAATTGTAACCTATCCATCCCCGTCCCCCGGAGGGCGGATACTCATACTCGTACTCGGATTCGGAGGAGGACGACTCGGACGAGTCGGGGGAGAGCGGCTCCGAAGACGAAAGCGACGACTCGGACGCCGCCGGCGCTGCGCCGTCCAACCCTGTAGCTATAGCAGGATTATAAGTGCCTGGAAAAGGACCCGTCTACTATTATAACATTGGTTTCAACCAAAAGACGTCCACTGCAGGACAAATGCCTTCCACAACGACTGATCCTGCGCTGCACGCGTCCAGATGCTCCCATGACTCACCAGATCGTCGGTCCACCGGTCACCACTCAAGAACTGTCCACCAACTCGCCCAGCTGCAGTATAAGCTGGTGGTAATTTTGTGTATTTGTGAGGCTGGCATTTCTGGCAACCACCCAGAAAGGTTTCCACCGCTACTTCTTAGCTCCAGCCGATCTGTCCCTGAATGTTGACAGCGCAAGATGTGTTACGCCGTCATTGTAGGTAGTTCCTTATTTTTACATTTTGACAGGGTAGGATCGAATTTGGATCGGACGTAGTGCGAAACCGCTCTACGTTCGGTCTAATGTTGAATTCAAGTTGTAACCTTCAGTTTCGCTATTCCCCAGGGCCGCAGTATGAGCCGGGCGGGTACGCGACGGCAGTGCAGCAGCGTACCAACATGACGCAGCGCGAGGACGCGCTCAAGTTCGAGCAGGGCCGCATCAAGGCCCTACAAGAAGAGCGGCTGCACATCCAGAAGAAAACATTCACGAAATGGATCAACTCATTCCTGCAAAAGGTAATACTGCAGACTTTAAACGTAGGTTACGCTGACCCCGCTAACTTTTTACAGCCTGAGGGTGTTCCGAGCAGACTCCAACTCTTTTCTAAGATTTCGTAAAAGGTAACTTCCCAAACCGTCTTTTATCTAATAAGTCCAAGGATCAGTGGGCTGTGTGAGGCTCTTCGTAACACGTGGGTGGGGCCTACCCACTAAAACCTAACGGTGTCCTCTGTAATCTATCTATAGAGACGGAGGTACATAAGAGTACCGCTGGACACTGCCTCGGACTCTCTCTCTGGCAGAACCAGATTCCCCAGATTCTTCGACTTATGTGTGTGCAACACATCTTTATAATGCTAGCTGAATCTGGCATTCCCAACCAGCCTGTTCAGCGGGGCGTAGGGATCCTCAACCATATCCTCGATTACCAGACAGACCTCTGGTAAATTAGAGAGTCTTACTCCTGCAGTGAAGACGAACTAGATTTAAATCCAACAATTCAGTGATAATTAAAAACCGTCTAACTATTCTTGTGTAGAAAACTGTGTGTAGCCAACTCGGAATTTAGCAATTTTAACCTTTTTCAGCGTCTATTTATTAGTAAGTTGTGTACTATAATGTCTACAATGGATATAAAACAAACCTGAAACTGTGACATAATGACTGTGAGGCTTAATTCCTTCTTACTCCCGGACGCTGCCAGGCCAACAGAACTCCGGAGCAGGAGGAGCTTGCGGAGTACAGGGACCTCCTGGTCAGTAAGTAGTGACGTGAGTGTTGACGTCATCAGTAGGCTAGCATCCATTATTTTGTTTTTTTTTTAGTAAAAAAAGAGTACCCCCCTCATACTAAATTCTGATTAATTTCGTTGCGGGTCCAATGACAGTTTAACTTTCCCCCGGGACAAACTTGACCTTCATTGGTTGGGTTTTTGTGGCGGTCAAGCTGTAGATCCTGGCAACACAGGAGTTGCAGTGGTGGGAACGAGAGGTGAGAATAGTCCCGTAAACATAAGCTTGTGTCACGAGTGCGCTCACCACAATAGTTGAGCTGGGGTTCGAATCTGCGTTCTTTGGAAGACGAGTCAGCTAGTCCGACCCCTTCATCGTTCGGCTGTCGTGGCTTCTTCATTGCTTGCACTAGTTTATTTACGTCAAATAAGATTACATACTTGTACAGACTTCCCATTCCCCATAGATTTTGAATGGCATAAGAGCCCATAACTTCTCTTTTCCACTTATCCAGAATAAAAATCAAGTTTTTAGAGAATTTGTGCATTGTAATGAGGGCTATCGTTTTAGCGCTCACCAGTTTGCGCCACTGTAGAGTAAGGTCCTGTCACTTGCTAGTAGCGAAGACAGTGGCACCATCTGGTGAGTGCTAAAGTGGTAGGAGGACTATCGCATTTGCACTCATCAAGATGGCGCCACTGTAGAGTAAGGTCCTGTCAATCGCCAGGCGTGCCAACTGTTAAGTATAAAAACGATAGCCCTCATTGCTGTAAATTACTCAATTAAAATGGCGTAGCGTTATTTACTTATTTTGTTTACGCTGATCTCATAGCCGATGACATAGTGACCGCGCAATCGTTTTACAAATAGCAATGAGTCATGCCAGAACATATTAAGGCCATAATACATACACTGTGTTGTGTTAATTTTACCTAATATGTATGTGCTTGGAGATTTGAATAAGACAAACTTTGTGGAAAGAAATGAGAATAATTTTATCTCCTTCTTACTTTTTTGTAACAGTACGAGTACTTATCGCGAGTTTAAATCTCGTTTAAAGTAACTTTTTATGTAGTTGAGACCAATAACCAAAAATTACAAGTAAAAACTATGTAAAAAATACTACATTCTAGCTCTGAAAGCTACTTCTAAACTGTTTAAAATATTTTTTTTATCACACAGTTAAATTTTGGTTAGAAATCTCTTGCTAGCGCATCTTTAAATCGCCTGTATTTTGAGTAGTTGATTCTAAAGTTGTTGATAAACAGACATACGAGTAAACTGATAGAAAATAATGTTAATTTTGCACTTGGAATCACCTCCGTTCCATGAGCTAAGTAAAACATCTAAAGTCTCAAGTCAACACTCATAACCACCACCAAAATATCTCCACCACATGTCTGTTAAAATGAAACTATAGCAGATAACTAATCTTTGGCCATATGCGACAAAAACTGACGAAATGACTGTATGTGGAGTAATTTGCTATACTTAGATCGTAGATGACGAATGTGAGCAATTATGAAAATTAAATACACATGATATTACATTCTTAGAATTATTGTTGAAAAGTAAAAATGTATGATTTGAAAAACATTTTAGTAGGTGAAATGAGTCTTCCAGCGACTTGGCCCACTTTTACCTTGGTCCACGGGCCAAGTCGCAGGTTTGAATTTTTTTAAATATTTTTTCTCTGGCGTAGGTACTTTAAGATTCTAAAGTAGATTTTTGTTGATTTGATGTTTAATTAATTTACACCGAATAGGTACGCACTAGCGATTCCACGACAAAAGACCTTCATATTTATATTATTTCAACAATTCAATGGCACACATAATTGCACATAATTAAACATAACCGTTAATTTATTTATTAACAACATCAACATCAATCGGCGCCGGAGATAAACATTCAATTATAAATTATCACTCACTCATGCCCAGTCTAATAATAATTGCCTTATCGAAACTGCGATATCTATTGCGAAATAAGCACAATTGATACAAATACTCGTACATACTCATTTGAATGAAGTTATTATTTAAACGAACAGTTTTTCACTCACTCAATGGTTTTTTTTTTAAATAAAAGTCTTGAGTTTCTTGCACTGCTTCTTTTCAGCACGCCCATTACCCTTCTTATTCCCGAAACAGTGGTAGGGTTGGGATGTGTAAAAGTGCTTTTTGAGAGCCTGTTTACAAAAAACAAATGAGTTTTATGAGTTGAGCTCTTTATTATAAAAAAAAACTGTTCCACACACTTTTCCGGACGAGTAGTTCGAAAAGGGGTAGGAATTTCAAAAAAGTGTTTAGAACAAAAGTTCTAGAATTAGCTTTCATCGCGTCATAGATATTTTTTTCTATATGTAGCAGCTTTTAAAAGATACTAAAAATGGGAACTTTAACCCCCTCCTTCCACTCCGGTGCCCTAGAGGCGGACTTTTAGTATGTTTACTCTCTAAACATCCTGAATCTATTTCTGAAGAAATTGCATAGGTCTCTTTCTACAACTGCTTGAGTGAATAGGCTAGTTATCTAAAAAAATTTTTTTAGTCTGTCATGTTTAATATCAAAAAATATTGAACACGTATATTTTTATTTGTCAATCTAACAAATAATTACATAGTTATGGTGCGTTGAAGTTCCGCGCGACGTCGCAAAGTGCGACACTTTAAGCACTCATTGACGTCACGGGCCTCTTCTTTTGAACTTTGGCGCGCTTTAGCTGTTTAAATTTTGATTAGTTTGAAATAGTGAAAATACATAGAGTATTTTTTGATAAGTTACCTGACGGTCTAATTAAAACTCTTTCTCTTTGACCCAGAAAACATCCCTATTATTGCGTAGTAGCTTATGGTGCTGTAATTTGGTATTTCTATCCTACGATGTACGACGTATAATTATAGTGTTTTATATGTCCTCCATATTCATCCTGGGCATGAAACTAAACCAACAATCATCTTTCCAGGCCCGCATGGAGGTGGACGACCTATTCGCCGACCTAGCAGACGGCCGGCGACTCCTCAAGCTGCTGGAAATCATCAGCGGCGAGCGCCTGCCGCGGCCCAACTCGGGTCGCATGCGCGTGCACAAGATTGAAAACGTCAATAAGAGCTTGAGCTTCTTGCACACCAAGGTCAGTACATAAACTAAGGGTCTCCTATTAAACGCGATACGTGGCTTGGAACGTCAGAGTCAAACGTACAACCAAACGTACTACAACTACAGTACATTGTGACGCTATACGCGGTCTACGGCGTTGTATAGAGATCACAGCCTAAACTACAATAATGCTCATGATAGGACTGGGTAGGTACATCTATTATACAGTGTGAGTCACGTTAAAGTGTACATATGAAAATAGATGAAACTAGACCTATTTTTATCGACAAAAAAGAGGTCAAAAAATTTTTGAGATTTTTTTTAATTTTTTATAGAATTTTTTTTCTTCCAATTACTTATTGTAAAGAAAACGTAATAACTTTTAAACTAAGCGGTATATCCTGATAAAATAAAAACAGCAATAATGCTGAATAACAGGCAATACTAAAAAAATACATTAAATACACAAAAAATTCCAACAAATAATAAAAAATGATACTTTTGAAAAAAAAACTGCTTTTAAATTCGTGTTTTTTTGGTTATTTGATAAATTTCTCCAAAAAATGCCCCTATAACAGGTGGTTTTTATTACTTTGTATTATTCTCTATCGTATTATCTTTGTAAAACCAAAAATCGCATGTCTCTATCCCTATCACAACATTTGCTATGATCGTTTGAACAAAGGCCTGCCACAACATTATTCTCCGCTACAGGTAGAGACAATTTTAATTTTAACTAAAATGCTTATTTTACTTCGAAATCTTTTGTTTTTATTTGAAATCTAACTTGTCTTTATCAAAATTACAAATCTAGAGCCATTTTCAGTTTCGTTGTTAACGAAGCGTTGAATGGCGCGCCCGGAGAGGCTTAGTTCAAACGATCATTGCAAACGTTGTGATAGGGATAGAGACATGCGATTTTTGGTTTTACGAAAGTAATACGATAGAAAATAATACAAAGTAATAAAAACCACCGGTTATAGGGGCATTTTTTTGAGAAATTTAACAAATAACCAAAAAAACACGAATTTTTAAGCAGATTTTTTTCAAAAAGTATAATTTTTTATTATTTGTTGGCCTTTTTTGTGTATTTTATGTATTTTTTTAGTATTGCCTGTTATTTAGCATTATTACTGTTTTTATTTTATCAGGATATACCGCTTAGTTTAAAAGTTATTACGCTTTCTTTACAATAAGTAATTCGAAGAAAAAAAATTCTATAAAAAATTAAAAAAAAATCTCAAAAAATTTTTGACCTCTTTTTTGTCGATAAAAATAGGTCTACTTTCATCTATTTTCATATGTACACTTTAACGTGACTCACACTGTATAGTCCAACAGATGACGAGGATCAAACTACCGATTCTATCGACAGTTCGATGCTGACTACCTTGGCCCATTGGTCTCCCTAAAGCAACTGCATGCCAAGGTAAGTGGACATACTATGCAGATGGATCACCTAACTGGGCATAATACACCGTTGAAGTCAAACCAGTCTTCGAAACTTCTGGATCATCTGGCTAGACGTCGACTAGAACGGAGACAAACTGATGGCAGCTTTAAGAGCGGTGCCTGAATCAAGCCGCGATATGGTCAGCATCAGGTGACCAAATGAGTCCTCACAAGATTCGAGGCTTCTGCAGCAAACCCTGCAAAGACAAGCCACCAGCTGTCATAGAGGGTTCCATCGCAAGGCTGTTGTAAGGCTAGCCCTAGAGTCTAGACAACAGGTCGTCCACCTGGTGGACAGACGGCGACTCCTCAAGCTGCTGGAGATCATCAGCGGCGAGCGCCTGCCGCGGCCCAACTCGGGTCGCATGCGCGTGCACAAGATTGAAAACGTCAATAAAAGCTTGAGCTTCTTGCACACCAAGGTCAGTACATAACACACTAGGGTTAAGATCATCTATTAGACGCTATACGCAGCGTGGGACACAGCCTCAAACGCCAGCGTGAGACGTCAGAGTCAAACGTTCCTGTCGACGCCATACGCCGACGTCAAAATCTGAAGGTGACCACAACAGTACATTTCTATGATAAGCGTTGTGACGCGGCCTACGGCGTGAAGCTGTACGCGTCATACAGCGTTTATAGGAGAACACATCCTAAACTATAATAATGCTCGTGTCTTCAACCGATGACGAGGATCATACTACTGACCCTATCTTCAGTCCGTCGCCGATTCTCTTAGCCCTGTAACGACTCTCCCACTTGTTCTTCCACCCTACATTTCTGAACGTGAGCGAAGATTGACCCTTGTGTGCTTTTGCCGCCATCAAGAAGATTCCCTACGTTCGAAAATGGGTAGTATTTCCCATAGCCCATTGTCACCCTAAAGCGGCTCCCTGTACACCATGGTCAGTACACAAGCTAAGCTTAGCTTGAATATAAAATTGTAGCTGAACATAGAACCCCACCCTAGTAAGGTTCACAGCAGGTGGACTTAGCTCAAATGTAAAGGCGGCGATACACATGCCACGGACGGTCACATTTTTAAGGCGAACCATTCCTCTAGGCGAAGGCGAANTCGTTGGCATTCTTTTTAAAATCAGACTACTCATTTTTTTTATTTATTTATTTACAACGACAACAACACTACACTGTCATCACAGGACATCCCACTCCCATCATGATTTCCCAAATATGAGTCATATCAAATGAATTAAAATTTCAATATTTGAAATATTGTACAGAACATCTGCACATAAATCTTCATATTGTGGCATCTTATTTCAATGTATTAAGTGTTATTTTGCAACAAAATGTATAGGATGATGTGCTGTTGACTGTACAATAGTTTTAAACTCTTTTTAAGAGCACCATGTATCATGAGTAGTCTTATATTAAAAGGATGCCAACGATTTCAAAGTCACCCTGTATGTCATCAGACCATCAGTGAAAAAAAAGATCGCCTATTTTATTTGGCAATATTTCGACATTAAAATATATTTACTATTTATACGTATTCGTCATTAGAGTAAATAGCCCAGATAAGAAATCAGTTTTTTGAAAGGCCTTAATATGGCTTTTTTGTAACTTTTTGGCCTTTAGATAAAAACCGTCATTATTAAAAGCCATTTTATTGATATTTGACTCAAAGATTAATGTGTTTCATTTTATTATAGGAAATTTTCGTAGTTTTTTTAATATCCGGTATCCGGCCGGATAGTGAGCTACTATCCGGTATCCGGCCGGATAGTAAATTTAGGCCGGATATCCGGCCTACCGGATAGTTGCCGGATATCCGTTTCATCTCTAGTCAAAACAGACGTGCTTGATTTAATGTATGAGATCGACGAATGAGCTGTCGTTATCCATGCACTTTAGAAATACCTATATGTATTTAAGAAGTTCATCATCATCATTTCAGCCATAGGACGTCCACTGCTGAACATAAGCCTCCCTTAATAATTTATTTAAAGGACAGTGCCAATCCATGTATGGAAGTTGGACCAAGTGCTGCCCAGATTGAAACCATAGTGCATTTTGTTCCTCAGGCCAATACTAATTTGTAAACCGGAGCGCATTGAAATCTATCCCTGGAATTAAGAGAAAAAAAGTTTTGTTTTGAATTATTTACATACAAAATATCATCGATGTATACGTACTAGTACTACGCATAAGATTTCGCGATTTTGACATTAAATAACACTCGATATGTTGAACTTAACCATACTGCATCCGTACACCTTATTTTAGTACGACTTCGACATTCTTTACAAGCGATCAAGCGCTGTTGCAGTAGTTTGGTTAGTTGACAGAAATTAATTATTTCCAAAATGGAGCAAGAAGTTTTAGCTTACAATAACTTCAATAATCGATTGTAATACACCAATAAATGGATTTTTTGCAAGGATAGAGAACTAAAACTTCTTGCTTCATTTTTGGAAATATGAATTACGGCCAACTTACCAAACAATTAAAACAGCGCTTGATCGTCGATCCATCCGTTTAAAGTGAAGAATCAAACCCTAATCTAAACCCTAGAACGCCGACCATCACGAGCTATCCACAGTATTAGTGATAACAGTGCCAAAGATTAGACATAAGCGACAGAAGCGCCACCCCGATGCGGTGACGACATGCAGCGCCAACTCAGCAACGTCAGCTACCATTCGTACCAGGACTACCAGCCGGCTAGGAGATATGGTAAATTGTCATATTGTCATAATTTAAGGCTCTTTTTAACCGAATTTAAAAAATGAGGAGGTTCGCAAGTGTATACTCGTATTTCTAGCCTTAGAATTACGTTGAAAAACATTTCTGTGTTATATTTTTTCCAATTTGTTGTAATGCAGGCAGAGTACACAGATGATCGATTTACCACGTTGGAACTATAATAAAACCGCATTAACATTTACTGTACAGTCGACAGACAAGCTCAGCATATTGTATATGTTACAGTCAAACATCATAATCGGTCAAACCACTTACGGTCCACGATCAAGACTATAAAATATACATTTTTGGTGCAAAATAGCACCTAATACTCACAAGTAATATGATTCAACAGGTAAGCTCGCTATCGTCTGTACATTGTAAAGACGGCACCAAATAGTTCGTAACACCCAAAGTAGCCAGAATTTTGCAACACGTCTTTGTTTCAATATGAATAAAATCATGCCAACCACTCAAATGGGGGTCACGAATTATTTGACGCTGACTGTACATAAAATTTTCCACCACCTCCTCATCGCCAGCAGTGGTGGTGGTAAAGGAAACAATGTTTGGGACGAGTGAAAGATTTGCTACACTGGGTGCGGTTACGTTAGGTCAAATTGAACGTCGCTTGGATCATGTAAGCCATTTGACCGCATATCCACTGTGAAGAATCCTGAAGTACCCTGAAATTTAATTAATTAAATTGTCTCCTCTATTCTCCAGGGCCGCAGTATGAGCCGGGCGGGTACGCGACGGCAGTGCAGCAGCGTACCAACATGACGCAGCGCGAGGACGCGCTCAAGTTCGAGCAGGGCCGCATCAAGGCCCTCCAAGAGGAGCGCCTGCACATCCAGAAGAAAACATTCACGAAATGGATCAACTCATTCCTGCAGAAGGTACGTCCAACATTAAACGTACTACTTTGCCTCTGCCTTTTGTTCCACACCCATTACTCTTCAGAAGGGACCAGTGCTTTTTGTGGGGATTTAGGTGGATCTGGCACCTGCTAGATGAGCGGAGTATAATACTCCCTAAAACCTGACCGTATACTCCGAGACTCAGAACTCTTGCTAGACGGTTTGGACATTCTTTCGCGGCTCTGTCCAAGACTATGGCTCTCTGACAGATCAAGATCCCTCAGCTTCTCCGCCTATGAGTGTTAACGGAACAAGATCCCTCAGGTTCTTCGGCTTAAATGTGTGCAACACATATTTATAATGCTAGCTGAATCTGGCATTCCCAACCAGCCTGTTCAGCGGGGCGTAGGGATCCTCAACCATATCCTCGATTACCAGACAGACCTCTGGTAAATTAGAGAGTCTTACTCCTGCAGTGGAGACGAACTAGATTTGAATCCATCAAATCAGTGATAATTAAAAACCGTCTAGCTATTCTTGAGTAGAAAACTGTGTGTAGCCAACTCGAATTTTTCAATTTTACAGTTTTTTTCAGTGTCGATTTATTAGTAAGTTGTGTACTATAATGTCTACAATGGATATAAAACAAACCTGAAACTTTGACATAATGACTGTGAGGCTTATCGGGCATAAGCCTTCAATCCCTTTAACTTTCACCATCAATCCCAAATATTTAAGTGACCCCTTTGAATACAAAATTCCTGATGTGTTACCATAGGGGTCACTTACCATACTTACCATAGGGTTGATGGTTAAAACGGGCATTAATTCCTTCTTACTCCCGGACGCTGCCAGGCCAACAGAACTCCGGAGCAGGAGGAGCTTGCGGAGTACAGGGACCTCCTGGTCAGTAAGTAGTGACGTGAGTGTCTGGTGACGTCATCAGTAGGCTAGCATCCATTATTTTTTTAATCATTTGTTTGTGCACAAATTACTATTACTCATCATTCCCCCAATACCCCCTCGTGCTATAGTCCAGTCATTTGGTAGTTTTACCTGGAAAGTTTTCCGGGAGTAATAAAAATTGGTATTTATACACCACTAAATTTTTATCACCAAAAAAATTTTAACAGGTTATGTAGAAACGTGTGGAATATTGAAAGCAAAAGAAAAAGAAATGGTTTTCATGAAGTTAATTTTTTTATTAAATTTTCGTTAGTCCGTATTTTACGCGTCACAGCTGGGTCACTCCTCTGCTCGCTAGAGTAATCGTACACGCTCGCACGCTGCATCGATCTGTCTGTATCGCTCACACCTCGACCACGCTTCCAGTGTTATTATTACATACTTAGCTAACTTAGACTATTTTTAATTCTAATAAGTGTTACATTATCGTACTTAAAATAGTGCTAGCGACGCGTGTGTCAATAAATTACCAATTTTAGGAGGATATTTTGAGTCACTTTATTTTACTCTTTTTTTTGCACAAATGGGATCAGTATCAATAACTCATTACCCAGAATTTTTTTTTTCGGTGATTAAAATTTAGTGGTGTATATGTTACGGCTAAAGATAGTTGTGAACATAAACTTAAGATTAGCCGGCTAAACTTAAGTTTGTCTTCGAGAAGCAGCTAAAGTTCGATAACATGTTAGTTTGCGTCGTGATATTCCATCTTTAGCCGACTAATGTGCACATTAGCCAAAACGAAACGGCTAAAAATGTATTTGATGGGCGCGCCAGGCCAGCGGAGGGCTTGAGGGGGCGGTGGGGAGACAACGCGCGCGCAGTTTTATTTTGTAATTTTAAATACCTACAGAAGATTCTGTAATGACCAAGTGGTTCCTTATTATTTTATTTTAATGATTAGGTAGATATTGTTTTAAGTAATTAATATTTTGTTATTGTAATAATTGTAATTTTGAATACCTACATAGGTACATAAAAGTATGTGTAATGAAAGTGATTATTTCTTAATAAAGTTTTCGTGTTAAAATAGTAAACATTATTACATTGTTTCCTTTTCCATTTCTTTCTACATTTTTAGCCAGGGGTCTGCGGTTACACTTAAGTTTAGCCGGCTAAAGATAGAAGAAACTAACATTAACACCTCGTCGAAGATAAACTTAAGTTTAGCCGGCTAATCTTAAGTTTATTTTCACACCTATCTTTAGCCGTAACATATACACTGGTCATCACAAAAATCGACCCTCCCGCGACAAGCACTTTCAAACGTATGCATCCCCACTTCCCACCAATATTGGCACCATTTAAAAGCCTAGTTCTAGACTTCATTTCATTAAAGGAAAGGTTTTTACCCCAAAATGTGTCTGTAGAAGAATCCAGAGTCACCTTCTTCAAAAAATAGGTAGTTACGCTTGAGCCAACTTTTATGGCTATAAAAATGAAAAATACTGCCTAGTAGCAGTTTTTCTTAAATGTTACCTTTCGGATTAATTTTATGACAAAACATGCTTAGAGAAACTAAAACTAGGACAAAATTTCCTATTTTCGATCCCTACATAACCTTTTTGTGAAATCAATAGTTTAGTAACTTCTTCATTTCTTGCATTAGTTTATTTACTGCAAGTGACGTGAAATAAGATTATTTTCTTCTATAGACTTACCAATTGCCATACATTTTGAATGGCATAAGAACCTATAACTTCTCTTTTCCACTTACCCAGAATAAAAATCAAGTTTTTAGAGAATTTGTGCATTGTAATTGCTGTAAATTACTCAATTAAAATGGCGTAGCGTTATTTACTTATTTTGTTTACGCTGATCTCATAGCCGATGACATAGTGACCGCGCAATCGTTTTACAAATAGCAATGAGTCATGTGAGAATATAATAAGGCCATAATACATACACTGTGTTGTGTTAATTTTACCTAATATGTATGTGCTTGGAGATTTGAATAAGACAAACTTTGTGGAAAGAAATGAGAATAATTTTATCTCCTTCTTACTTTTTGTAACAGTACGAGTAGTTAGCGCGAGTTTAAATCTCGTTTAAAGTAACTTTTTATGTAGACGACCAATAACCAAAAATTACAAGGAAAAACTAGTAAAAAATACTATATTCTAGCTCTGAAAGCTACCTCTAAACAGTTTAAAATATATTTTTTTATCATACAGTTAAATTTTGGTTAGGAATCTCTTGCTAGCGCATCTTTAAATCGCCTGTATTTTGAGTAGTTGATTCTAAAGTTGTTGATAAACAGACATACGAGTAAACTGATAGAAAATAATGTTAATTTTGCACTTGGAATCACCTCCGCTCCATGAGCTAAGTAAAACATGTCGTAAAGTCTCATGTCAACACTCATAACCACCACCAAAATATCTCCACCACATGTCTGTTAAAATGAAACTATAGCAAATGACTAATCTTTGGCCATATGCGACAAAAACTGACGAAATGACAGTATGAATAGGAATTTGCTATAGGTACTTAGATGGTAGATGACGAATATGTGAGCAATGATGAAAATTAAGTAGACATGATATTACATTCTTTGGATTATTAAGCGAATTATAATAAAAGTAATCAAGAACTTGTAAGATTAATTTTTAATGGGACTATTGCCATATCTCGTTCCCACCGCTGCAACTCCTGTGTAGCCAGGATTTATAGCTTGACCGCCAATAAAACCCAACCAATGAAGGTCAAGTTTGTCCCGGGGGAAAGTTAAACTGTCATCGGATCCGTGGCGAAATTAATCAGAAGAACATAGGAGTTGGAAGTTAAGGTTCGACTGGGCCAGTGCAAAGCAGATGACAGGTTTTACTTGGTGAAGTTCATAATTTGGTCAAGAAATGGTTTTTGATCGAGAGATTCGTATTCAAGACTGAGTTGAACCACCTAACTTTAACCGTACCTAACTAACGATAACCGGTGGTTTTTGTTTGACAGATTTTTGACTTTTGTCAAAGTTAAAGTAAGATGGTGCAAATAAGATGTAAATCCATCGTATAAAACCACGTCAAAAAGCCAGCATATTGTTTATTATTATTATTATTTTAACAATTCAATGGCACACATAATTATAATTGCAAATAATTGAACATAACCGTTAATTTATTAAAAACATCATCAACATCAATCGGCGCCGGAGATAAACATTCAATTATAAATTATCACTCACTCATTTCCAGTCTAATAATAATTGCCTTATCGAAACTGCGATATCTATTGCGAAATAAGCACAATTGATACAAATACATACTCATTTGCACGACATTTATTATTTAAACGAACAGTTTTTCACTCACTCAATAGTTTTTTAAAATTAAAGTCTGAGTTTCTTGCGCTGCTTCTTCTCAGCACTGGCCCCAATGATATTATATAATCATTGACTGGCCCATATTATATTAATTACCCTTCTTAGTCCCGAAGCAGTGGTAGGGTTGGGATGTGTAAAAGTGCTCTTTGAGAGCCTGTTTACAAAAAACAAATGAGTTTTATGAGTTGAGCTCTTTATTATAAAAAAAACTGTTCCACACACTTTTCCGGACGAGTAGTTCGATAACTTTTTAAAAAAATAAAACCGACTTCAAATGCGTGAACACAAAAAAAAACTAAAAATTGCGTATAAAAAAGTTCATCCCCAATTTTCCACCCTTGGGGGTGAAATATTTTCTTCAAATTCGCATGAAACCACCCTTTTGATAATACCTATTCAACAAAAAAATAATCGTTCAAATTGATTTATAATCGGCGGAGATATTGCGTATAAAAAAGTTCATCCCCAATTTTCCACCCTTGGGGGTTGTTTTTTCTATAATTAAATTTAAATGGGACCACCCTTGAGGTATTACCTATACGCCGAAAAAAGATTTGTTCAAATCGGTTCATAATTGGCGGAGTTATCGCGTAACAAACATAGAAAAAAAAAAAACATACGGGTCGAATTGAGAACCTCCTCCTTTTTTTTGAAGTCGGTTGAAAAGGGGTAGGAATTTCAAAAAAGTGTTTAGAACAAAAGTTCTAGAATTAGCTTTCATCGCGTCATAGATATTTTTTTCTGTATGAAGCACAATTTAAAAGATACTCGTATTAATGAAATACTAAAAAATGGGAACTTTATCCCCTCCCCTAGAGGCGGGCTTTTAGAATGTTTACTCTCTAAGCATCCGAACCTAATGAAGGGGTGAGTGGACAAAGGTGTTATCTGACAAAACTGAAGAATCGACTTTTTTGCATGAACATAGGTTTTAAGTGATGATAAAATCGACTAATGAGCTCAAAACAAGCAATTTTGTTACGTGTCAAACCTTAACAAAGGTGTTATCTGACAAGCATTCATACATTTCAGGATTCAAATGTGGTATGAGCAGGTTAACATTTTCAAACACTTATAACTCATTTTGTTAGTTAAGACCTTTGTCCACTCACCCCTTCATTCTGAAGAAATTGCTTAGGTACCAGCTCACGCACTCTACAACTGCTTGAGTGAATTATTGCGTTAGCTTATTGTGCTGTAATTTGGTATATCTATCCTACGATGTACGACGTATGATTATTATATACTCTGTCCCATAAACCAGTGTCACAAAACTAAACCCATATCCCAATGATATTATATAAAAACAAAAGCAGATATGTTATAAGCGCTCGCGCTGTGAATACTCAAATACGTCCCAATTGGGACGTCTTGTGTTTAGTCTTCGTGTGGCCTGCGTCGTGCGCAATCGCGTGCGTACCACACCGTAAGTTCCTGTGTTCTTACCAAAATAAATAAAAAATGCCATCGTGTGTGTTTCGAAAGTGTACTAATTATCACTCTAAAGTAAACAAAATACAAGGGATCTCTTACCACATGTGATTATGCAAAATTATTTAGTATTTATATTTTCAATTATTTATGCAAACAATCAAGACGCCATGCGCCATGTTCAAGTTAAGAAAGAGAAAGCGATCTTGTTTTGACGTTAGAGCGATAAGGATGCGTACGCTGCGGACATATATTAGTTAGTGCAGAATCGTTAAAAACTATAGCTATCTCTTTCATTTGCGTGCTATTTCGTATCTTTTGTTTCACTTATCAGTTACATTTGTCAATGTGTGCAATTTGGAATAGCTCTGCACGGATTAAAATCGTAATTTCTATGAACGTAACATATCTATAGTTCTGTAATATCATTGCCATATCCCATCTTTCCAGGCCCGCATGGAGGTAGACGACCTGTTCGCCGACCTAGCAGACGGCCGGCGACTCCTCAAGCTGCTGGAAATCATCAGCGGCGAGCGCCTGCCGCGGCCCAACTCGGGTCGCATGCGCGTGCACAAGATTGAAAACGTCAATAAAAGCTTGAGCTTCTTGCACACCAAGGTCAGTGGATAACACACTAGGGTTAAGATCATCTATTAGACGCTATACGCAGCGTGGGACACAGACTCAAACGCCAGCGTGAGACGTCAGAGTCAAACGTTCCTATCAACGCCATACGCCGACGTCAAAGTCTGAAGGAGACCACAGCAGTACATTTCTATGATAAGCGTTGTGACGCGGCCTACGGCGTGAGGCCGTACGCGTCATACAGCGTTTATAGGAGACCACATTCTAAACTATAATAATGCTTGTGTCTTCAACCGATGACGAGGATCATACTACGTGATACTACTGACCCTATCCCCAGTCCGACGCCGACTCTTGGCCTTGTAAGGGCTCTCCACTTGGTCCTCCGCCCTACATTTCTGAACGTGAGAGAAGATTGACCCTTGCGTGCTTTCGCCGCCTCCAAGAAGATTCCCTACGTTCGAAAATGGGTAGTATTTCCCATAGCCCATTGTCACCCTAAAGCGGCTTTCTGCACACCAAGGTCAGTACACAAGCTAAGCTTAGCTGAATATAAAATTGTAGTTGAACATAGAACCCCACCCTAGTAAGGTTCACAGCAGGTGGACTTAGCTCAAATGTAAAGGCGGCGATACACATGCCACGGACGGTCACATTTTTAAGGCGAACCATTCCTCTAGGCGAAGGCAAAGCTTCTCTTACTGTATGACGCGAGCCATTTCTCGACGAAGCTTCACTTACATTATGCCCACGGAAGTTGAGAAGAAGGTTGAGGCCTGAGTTGGTTGCAGCTCTATGGTCGGTGCCTGAATCGCGGGGTTACTCCGAAAAACGTTATTCGAAGTTTCAAATTTTTCCGTCCCATCTCTCTCACGCAAATTGAAATGCCAGCATGAGCGACGGTGACAGATAGACCCAAAGCTAAGTAACGTAGACAGCGTTTCGGAGTAGGTAACCCTGCAGCCGTGACGTGGTCAGAATCAGGTACATCAAGTCCGAAAACGTGTTCGGTGTTGGAGGTTTCTGCAGCAATCGCATCAAAGACAAATAAAGGTTAAATTATGATTTTATGAGACCAATATTATGGAAAAGTTTAAGAACAAGAAATTCTTGAACAAAAGATGTTTGTCTACATTATTGCATAATTAGTCCTGGCCACCAAGGTCGGCCGTTATCAGTGCTTATCAGTAGATATTACACGCTCGACAATATTAGCGGTGACCGGGTGTAACGACGGGTAGCCAGATTAGTGTAGATTACAGATTAGTGTAGTGCTCTATTGTTTTTGGTCACGTACAAGTTCGTTTATGGCTTGGCATGGCTTGTTGTTCCATGAAATTGTAGGTATAATAACTGACTTTGATTGCGCTAAAGCGAATAAGTACACGCAATCGGGGACGTATATGATCGAACTCATGACCTTCGGATCAAAGAATCAAATTGTTTAACCACTAGAATGTTTAAATTCCTTTAAAATTAGGCTATGAATTAGTTTCCAATTAATGAAAAGAACTTAGTACCTCATTGTGAATTAAAAAAAAAGAGGAAGGTGTTTATGTAAACAATAAAATATTATTTTTGTCTAACTTTTTGTAATTGGCATGTTAGTATAGTTATTAGATCTACTTAAAAAATATAGTATCAACTCTTTGTGAAACCCCTATATCAAGCAAAAAGCACAATTTATAAACAATAACACAAAAGGAACATAGAAAATAGTGGGCCACTGCTCAGCACTTGACATGTTCGTAAGGGCATGTCAAGAAACTGGTTTTCGGCGAAAGCCCTTGTTGTGGTATCGCGTCTCAGATATATATATCTTCAGAGAGACACCGACTCGAATTGATGTTCTAAGCTAAAACAAAACCGTCAAGCGAAACCTAAGGATTCTCTATTGATTGGAACTACTAAATGCTTTATTCTTAACGATGCATCCTTTAAGTATGTCATCGATAGTACATAATAACAAGAAGTACGTTAACCGTCGACGAAGCCTTCGAAGCGACCGCACGGTGTAGGTTTCCTTCCATTGCATAATGCCTGGAATATTATAATATGGAGTACTACGAACTAAGAACAATAAATTTATAAACTAATTATACATAATTTAAATAAATAAATAAATAAAAAATGTATTTATTGCCTTCGAACCATTAGACATAGGTAGGTACAGGTAGTTAGACTCAGTTATTTACTCGTACAGTTAAAGACTATTTGACACCATTCCCCAATAATTAATTCTAAAGCACAACTTTTTTTAAAACTTAATTAATTTTAAATTACCCGTAAATTAAGATTATTGGTTGCATTGTAATGTTATTGAAAAAAGTAGTTTAATTGGGTTGATAAAGTTGTAACGTCACAGGCTAGTAAGAGTAGGCGCACACCGTTGATTTTTCGTCGGCCGATAGTTTAGTCGGGCAGTTGATCAGTATGGGCATGTATGGGAGTACGCACACTACGCCGATTCGATTTGGCCGATTTTTCATACAATTTAAAATCGGGCAAAACTATCGGCCAACTAAAAATCAACGGTGTGCGCCTACTCTAAGTATTTGAGAGTCGTTTTGACAGTTTCAAAAGTACGTGAATTGATTGGTGGTGGCAAATACCCTATTTGGAAGAACCCTAAGGCCACACACGTTTTATCGACCCCAATACATGCATGCAGGCTGTAGTGNCGCTTTGATTTTGACAATGAAGACTAAATACCAATATTCTTCTACCAGGTGCGTCTGGAGTCCATCGGCGCTGAAGACATAGTGGACGGCAACCCTCGCCTCATCCTCGGGCTCATCTGGACCATCATCCTGCGCTTTCAGATCCAGGAGATCGAGATCGATGTGGTCAGTATATAGATCTTAGTCTCATCATCTCTTACGCCCGTATTCACAAACATTAGTATGAGGTCTCATAGTACGTGCGGACGCACAGGGTGATACACGAACCAATCACAGAGCTATGAATAGAGCTCTGTGATTCACAGCTTTGAAAAGCTGTGCTTTCGATTTGCTGCTTCACTTAAGCAAGCATCATTTGTGAATACGGGTGTTTAAGTATCATAGATTAAGCACCGGATTATTCCCACCTCTCGTTCCCACCGCTGCAACTCCTGTGTAGCCAGGATCTACAGCTTGACCGCCAATAAAACCCAACCAGTGAGGGTCAATTTTGTCCCGGGGGAAAGTTAAACTGTCATTGGACCCGCAACGAAATTAATCAGAAGAACATAGGAGTTCGAAATTAAGGTTCGACTTCCCTCCATTGCAAACGGATGACAGGTGACAAACAAAGGTTTAAAACCTTTAAGTAAAGATTAAGCACCACGGAAAATAAATATCAATTATGGGGGCCTATCTTATGAGCAATTAGCAACTACTTAACTGCCAATAATATTTTTCACAAAATCGCAGGTAAGCGTACTGTCTGTCGACATTCCACCAGCTCGCACTAAATTTTTCGCAAACTCTTTTATAATGTGAACAGCTAGGGACAGGAATTCGTTGCCTGATTCTGTCTTTCCCGAACACTTTTGTCACCTAACATCCAATTTGTACTTTCCCTCAAGTCGATCCCAGCCTTCCTTTATCTTCGAACTCCTCCTACCTATATTCTTTTAATTAATTTCGTTGCGGTTCTAATCAGTTTGACTTTCCCCCGGGACTAACTCGGCCTTCACTGGTTGGGTTTTTATTGGCGGTCAAGCTGTAGATCCTGGCTACACAGGAGTTGCAGCGGTGGGAACGAGAGGTGGGAATAGTTCCTGTAAATCATCGGCGTATAGAGCAGTCCACCGTGTGATTCTGACAGAGTAGATAATACCAATCTGTAAAGGGCGACTAAAGGACTTAATATACAAACTTCAGGACTGTACAGCGTGGGGATTATAGGCTAAATCTTTCATTTGCCTTCCTCTGTAGATCCATTATTGACAAAACGATGCTGGATTACAGTAGTCAATGCAGACGCCCGGCAAAAAAGCAATTACTTATACAGTTTATGTACTTTCTTTAAATAAGTTCTTATCTGTCGGATTAGGTTAAGCCTCGCTACCTATCACGTTGTCAAGGTCCCGTTATCAAATTGTAATTAAAATTCTTGTTGCCAAAACTCGGTATCCGTGACATTGAATAGGTACCTCTGTCTACTAAAGCCCGGTCCGTGAGCACGTAGAATTTTGTCCAATGACTCCTAGCTACCCATCCTTATCGCTCGCGCGTAATTATATTGCTTTCGCGACTGTGCGACTGGCACCCGCAGTGAGTGTGCGAGCGCGATAGCAACATAATTAATTACCCGCGAGCGATAAGGATGGGTAGCTAGGGGTCATTAGACAAAATTCTACGTGCTCACGGACCAGACTATATGTAGGTACTTTTAAGAAGATAGTAAAATTCCTTCTATTCCAAATGCTGAAATTACTATCTGGTTAAGGGCCTATCCTACCATTTTTAGGTATTGCATAGGTATATAATCCGTAATTCAACAATGCACAGAGCAAGTTTAACATTGGTATCGCCACTGTCAACTGCACAACGACTTACTACTTGGGCTATTGTCTAAAAACGAAAGTCTACAATCAGTGTGGGTTACCAGTGATTGTATGTGGTTCTGAAACGTAGCCTCTAACAACAATAGGCTCTAATAACTCTACAGGCCGTATAAGGAAGCTCAAAAGTTGCAAAGCTTTTTTTATCATATAGTAATTACGTTTTTCCCTCCCCAGGACGAAGAAAATGAGTCCTCAGAGAAGAAGTCCGCCAAGGACGCGCTACTCCTCTGGTGTCAACGGAAGACCAGCGGTTATCACGGCGTTCACATCCACAACTTCACCGACTCATGGCGTTCAGGACTCGGGTTTAACGCGCTTATACACGCGCACAGGTATAAAACATGGGCATAGGTACAACGCACAGGTACCACTTGACACGGGCATAGGTACAAGTTCACAGGTACAAACTGTATACACACCGGCACAGTATAAATGTTGTATACATCTAGACCGTGCGCCTGTCTCACCGCTAATCCCCGCTAAATTTTGTCAGTGTGTTGGCACGCTCACATACAAACCGCGCTCGGTGCGTTTCTATGAAGATGACCTACTCATTTGTATTTACTCTGGTATTACACTTGAAAATTTCGACGGGTTCATCCAGTGTCTAAGTAGCTCAGTTGGAAGAGCAGTCGCCCGGCAAGCGGAAGGTCGTGGGTTCAATTCCCGCCTTAGGCAGTTCTATTTTTTCAAGTTATTTATAATTTTCAAATGATTTAATTTCGTTTTTTTGTTAATATTCATTTATTTGTTTTGTCCCTCAGGCCTGATCTCTTCCGCTGGTCGGAAGTGCCGGTGGCGGAGCCTGTGGAGACCCTGAATCACGCCTTCGATGTCGCGCACAAACATCTGGGCATCCCACGCCTGCTCGATGCTGAGGGTAAGCAATTTGAACTTTATTGGCAAATGATAAAGCTCCAAATCCATCGTGAATTCGTGATCGACTTGCCGCTTAATGATTGTCAATGAGGGCTATCGTTTTAGCGCCACTGTAGAGTAAGGTCCTGTCACTTGCTAGTAGCGAAGACAGTGGCTGGCGCCAACTTGTGAGCGCTAAAGTGGTAGGAGGACTATCGCATTTGCACTCATCAAGATGGCGCCACTGTAGAGTAAGGTCCTGTCAATCGCCAGGGGTGCCAACTGTTAAGTATAAAAACGATAGCCCTCATTGTCAGACGCAGGTTAGCGTACCATCCCTACATTGTCGACATTCCACCAGCTCGCACTAAGCGTCGACGACTCGTTTATAATGTGAACAGCTAGGGACTGGAATTCGCTGCCTGCTGCTGTATTTCCTGAACACTAATCCGGGCGTTTTCAAGGCGAGAGTGAATAGGCACTTACAGGGCAGATATGTACCTACCATATTAGACTGCATCTCACTTAACACCAGGTGCGATTGTGGTCAAATACCTACCTTGTCTAGCATAAAAAAAAATGATTTGCAACTGTATCGTGAAGAAATAAAGTAATAAGCATGGGCATCACTTGATTGACACTTCAAGTTACTATTAAATGTGTCGTTAATTGATTTTTAACCTTGTTATAAGGGAGGTAAACTTCAAAATACATCAAAAACGACTTACCGCTAAAGGCCTTGTTGATTTTAAAGCGTATTGCAAACGGATAAAGTTCAAAATCTAATGAAGAATTCAATTTGTGACAGTCAACCTGTCATAAGACCTTACTAACTACATATTACTAACCAATCGAATTTGAACCTGATTGTAAAGAGATAAAGTCCAAAAACTTGACACAAAAAGACTTCAAAGGACTTTGAACCTTATCATACAGACACAAAGCTCAAAATTGAACAAATTGTTTCCAGACGTGGACACGACCCGCCCTGACGAGAAGTCTGTGATGACGTACGTAGCGAGCTACTACCACACCTTCGCGCGTATGAAGAACGAACAGAAGAGCGGCAGGAGGATTGCTAACGTATGTACTATCTTACTCACACACCCTTCAAAATGTACCCCTCTTTCCTCCTAAAAACTTATTTTCTGACTTCCCTTTCCAAGGATTTCCCCACCTACAATATCCCTAGAACTCCTCAGAACCCACCTAAAATACAGGGTGTCCCAGAATGAGTGAATCAAACTGCTAGGGGAGGTAGCTCTACTAATGTACCTACTACCCTAAAAATATTTTAAAAAAAATTGAGATCGGATTTTTTTTTAAACAAAGTGCTCTAAACTCGAAATCTAGTCATTATTTTCAAAAGTTTGTTTACAGATAAACGAAGCGATCATGTACAGTTAATATTAGTAAGAAAAAACTACAAATAAACTCCAAACGCAGCAATTATAGCCATAGATACATAGGCAAAGCTGATTTATTTTAATTTTTTCAAAAATTTTTTTTTTGTTTCCTTATGTGCTTTATTTATTTTTTCCTATTTTTAGGGATAGTACATTAGTAGAGCTACCTCCCCTAGAAGTTTGATTCACCCATTCTGGGACACCCTGTATAGCCATACTCCTATGATCTGCCAACAGCATTGTTTCGCGTTTTCTTTGAGTACTGCATGACTCCTGGCAAGTTGCACTCAGACTTCTAAGAATTCCTTTAAAAATGTANAAAGCGGATGACAGGTGACAAACAAAGGTTTAAAACCTTATGCACCACGGAAAATAAATATCAATTAAGGGCGGGCCTATCTTATGAGCAATTAGCAACTACCTGCCAATAATATTTTTCACAAAATCGCAGGTTAGCGTACTGTCGACATTCCACCAGCTCGCACTAAATTTTTCGCAAACTCTTTTGTGAACAGCTAGGGACTGGAATTCGTTGCCTGCTGCAACACTTTTGTCACCTGACATCCAATTTGTACTGGAGGGAAATCGATCCTTATCTTCGAACTCCTCCTATATTCTTCTAATTGATTTCGTTGCGGCTCTAATCATTGGGGGAGGCCTATGTTCAGCAGTGGACGTCCTATGGCTGAAATGATGATTATGATGATGAAGCTGTAGATCCTGGCTACACAGGAGTTGCAGCGGCGGGAACGAGAGGTGACAATGGTCCCGTTAAACTGTAAATCATCAGCAGTCCGCTATGGTTTCGGCAGAGTAGATAGGCTCCAACTATTTGCTTGGATGTCGTCGTAAGAGGCGATTGATATACGAACGTCTCTCCGACCCCAGCGTGGGGATTATACATGTATTATCTTTCATTTACCTCTGTAGAACCAATATTGATGAAACGATGCTGGATCACAGTAGTCAAGTGCAGACGCCCGGCAAAAAAAATCAATAACATATACATTTCATGTTCGTCTTGCCTTAAATAACTCCTTATCTCTCGGATTAGGCTAAGCCTCGCTACCTATCACGTCGTCAAGGTCCCGTTATCAAATTTTAATTAAAATTCTTGTTGCCAAAACTCGAAGTATCCGTGACAATGAATACCTTTCTGTCTACAGGGTACTATTAAGAACAAATAATGATTATTTTGGCAATAATAAATAAAGAAATTAGAAGGTGTTTTACGGTATGTGGGACGTCCACCTACAAGGTGGACCGACGACATCGTAAAGGTAGCAGGGAAGCGCTGGACGCAGGCCGCTACCAATCGATTAACGTGGAAAGGATTGGGGGAGGCCTATGTTCATCAGTGGACGTTCTATGGCTGAAATTATGATGATGATGATGATGTGAAGTTGTTTCCTCATCAGCCAGATAGTTTTGACCGTTCCTACCCCTTGCCAATCATTTTAGGGTAGTTGCCAAAGCCACGATGACCCAAACTTTATATGATGTACCAACGACCAACGTTGACAAACTTTTAGCTTTTATAAAATAACGTAGGTCTGGCGTTCACTAGCGCTTAGTCCACATTAGATATTGAAAGGATAAAACCGACCACAAACGACACCGATCTGTGCAATAAAAATACAGGGTGTAATTTTTAACAGATTTTAGTCGGTTCGTTTCCCGGGTGTTGCAAGCAAATTTTTGGAAATCTTTGAAGGCAGATCTGTTTCTTTTAAAAAATAAAAGAATGTTTTCTTTGAGTAAAATTTTCTATCTACAGTATTAAGAGTACTTTCCCTCCAGGTGGCATTTCAAAATTCCACCCTGTATACCTACATAGATGTATTAACGGCAAAAATTCAAAGCAAAGAGAGTCAGTCGAGAATGATGAATTTTTAAACATTGAGATTATTTATTCACCGAAACAAGATAAAACATAGGTCCTTCCTTTTTATTGCTACAATCGCCACTGGTTTCGAATCGGCAGTCCAACACCGACCCATTGGTTTCTTGATCTATTGTCATAGAGAATAACGTGTTTTCTCCTCCCCAGGATGAAGAAAATGAGTCCTCAGAGAAGAAGTCCGCCAAGGACGCGCTGCTCCTCTGGTGTCAACGGAAGACCAGCGGTTATCACGGCGTTCACATCCACAACTTCACCGACTCATGGCGTTCAGGACTCGGGTTCAACGCGCTTATACACGCGCACAGGTACATAATACAGTACAGTGTATACATGAGCCACGCATGAGCACAGGTACCACTCGATATGGGTACAGGTTTAACCGCCTCTGTGGTCTAGTGGTAAGACCACCTGCTTCAGACGCAGAGGTCCGGGGTTCGATTCCCAGTGGGGGCAGATTTTTCTGTTCGGTTTGGTTGGTTGTAGGGCTTGTTCTAAGTCCGCCTGGCTAGCTACCACCATCTTACCTAAGTCTGTCGCCATAACAACAATGTTAACAGCATTGTTGTGTTCCGGCAGTTAGAGGTAAGATAGCCAGTTCCTCCGTGGTTGAGGATTCCGGGTGAAGCTCGCTTCCACCTTCGGCCTGATCATCACTTGCCATCAGATGAGATACAGGCCAAGAGCTTCTTTGTTGTGGATAAAAAAAAAGGTACCAACTGTATACACATGCGCACAGGTATTCGACGCGGGCACAGTTGTACTAGCACAGGTACCACTCGACACGGCCACTGTAACACGCACACAGTACCAGCTGTAACCTGTGGTGCCAGCTGAAGACAAGTAGCTACCACGGCGTGCACATCCACAATTTCATTGATTCCTGGCGCTCCGGGTTCGGGTTCAACGCGCTAATACACGCGCACAGGTATATAACATGGGCATAGGTACAGCGCACAGGTACCACTTGACACGGGCATAGGTACGGACGACGGCACGTCAACGTAACCACTGTGGGTTCTTGTGCAGTTGTAATAGGGGCGAGTTTGCAACAAAAATGGGTAACCTGATGTGCTGTCGTGTGTACAAGTTCACAGGTACAAACTGTATACACACCGGCACAGACCACAGTACAAATGTTGTATACATCTATACTCTGGTATTACACTTTAAAATTTCGACGGGTTCATCCAGTGTCTTAGTAGCTCAGTTGGAAGAGCAGTCGCCCGGCAAGCGGAAGGTCGTGGGTTCAATTCCCGCCTTAGGCAGTTCGATTTTTTCAAGTTATTTATAATTTTCAAATGATTTAATTTCGTTTTTTTGTTAATATTCATTTATTTGTTTTGTCTCTCAGGCCCGATCTCTTCCGCTGGTCGGAAGTGCCGGTGGCGGAGCCGGTGGAGACCCTGAATCACGCCTTCGATGTCGCGCACAAACATCTGGGCATCCCGCGCCTGCTTGATGCTGAAGGTAAGCAGACAATTTGTTGTGACGATTTTGAACTTTATTGTAGAAGGATAGGATTCAAAATTCATTGTGGAAATTCGTCATTTCTTGTCAGGTTGACATAGCACACCCCTCTCCCCATTTATTTATTTATTTAAAAATTTCATTGCATACACATAAAAATAAACGGTACAAAATCCGAGCTTAATGCCATGTGACATTCTCTACCATCTCATCACCCTAGGCAAAACAGAGAATTTGAGTAGGTGGTGCTTTACTTCCCATTTCATTGTGAAGCTTAATGCAAGGAACTAAAGCTCCAAATACATAGCGGAAATTCGTTTCTATACAGGGTGTTAGGTAAATGGGTATATGAGCCGACACTAGCCCATGCTAACATGGTCATATAAATGGTATGGTGAAGTCAGATATCATCATTTTATTTTTTTTTTAATTTTCATACAAAATAATTTTTATAAAATCCGATTCGTATGAAAATTAAAATATACCCATTTACCTAACACCCTGTACATGTTATTATTATTATTTGCTTGATTTGTGTCTGTCTTGTAAATAAATAAATAAATAAATTATTATCCATCCATAAGCATAACTGTGTTTACCCAAAATTGTGCAAATATATATTTGAATTTGAATTTGAATTTGTGTATGTTACCAGTGATGACATATGACTCTGAAACGTGGCCTCGAAAAGACTCCAAAGTTGCACAGGAGAGGGCAATACTCGGTGTCTCTCTACGTGATCGAATCAGAAATGAGGAGATCCGTAAACGAACTAAAGTCGCTGATATTAGTCCGATGGATTAGTGGACGTCTTTTGACTGATATGAATGATGATGAGATGATGATGTATAACATAACTTTCTCTCTTGCTTCCAGACGTGGACACGACCCGCCCTGACGAGAAGTCTGTGATGACGTACGTAGCGAGCTACTACCACACCTTTGCCCGAATGAAGAACGAACAGAAGAGTGGCAGGAGGATCGCTAACGTAAGCACTATTTTACTCACACACCCTTCAAAATGTACCCCTCTTCAAAGATTCAAAGATTATTTATTCATTCTTTCCTCCTAAAAACGTATTTTCTGACTTCCTTTTCCAAGGATTTCCCCACCTAAAATATCCCTAGAACTCCTCAGAACCCACCTAAAATACAGGGTGTCCCAGAATGGGTGAATCAAACTGCTAGGGGAGGTAGCTCTACTAATGTACCTACTACCCTAAAAATATAAAAAAAAAGTTCGGATTTTTTTTTAAACAAAGTGCTCTAAACTCGAAATCTAGTCGTTATTTTCAAAAGTTTGTTTACAGATAAACGAAGCGATCATGTACAATTAATATTAGTAAGAAAAAAGTACAAATAAACTCCAAACGCAGCAATTATAGCCAGATACTTAGGCAAAGCTGATTTATTTTAACTTTAAAAAAAAAATTTTTTTTGTTTCCTTATGTGCTTTATTTTTTTTTTCTATTTTTAGGGATAGTACATTAGTAGAGCTACCTCCCCTAGAAGTTTGATTCACCCATTCTGGGACACCCTGTATAGCCATACTCCTATGATCTGCCAACAGCATTGTTTCGCGTTTTCTTTGAGTACTAAGCATGACTCCTGCCAAGTTGCACGCTGACTTCTAACAATTCCTTTAAAAATGTATTTTTTTCTTCCACCAGATCATAGGCCAGCTGATGGACTGCGACGGCCTGAAGACGGAGTACGGGCGCCTCATCTCAGCACTGCTGGAGTGGATCCGGCTTAAGATCCAAGAGCTCAACGACCGGGAACTACCTAACTCGCTAGATGGGATCCAACGGCTTTTACTTGCTTTCAAGCAGTACAGAACCGTCGAGAAGCCACCGAAGTAAGTGCAAGTAGAGCTAACAGTTCCTTCAGGCAGTACATGAGTTTATAATGCCCAAGAGAGAGCTCATAGAACCGCCAAGGTACGGGAATATTCCCACTCTCGTTCCCACTGCTGCAACTCCTGTGTAGCCAGGATTTTTAGCTTAAGCATCTGCTGCCTAACTCTCTGTATGGCATAAAGCGGCTGGCTTTTAAACAGTACAGAACCGTCGAAAAGCCACCGAAGTAAGTACAAGTAAAGCTAACAGTTCCTTCAGGCAGTACAGGAGTTTGTAATGCCTAAGAGAGAGCTCATATAGCTGCCAAGGTACGGGAATATTCTCACTCTCGTTCTTAACGCTGCAACTCCTATGTATAATCTACAGCTTGCAAAATTCCAACAAGTGAAAATCACCAAAGCAGTAGCCTTGGTGTTTCATTCCACTTCTCAGTCCTACTGTTGTAACTCCTGTCCTGTAGCCAGTATCTATAGATATATTGACATAAACCCAACTAGTGAGGGCTATCAAAACGGTGGCCTCAGTGTTATTGATATAATAATAATAATAAATCTTTGGACAATTTCACACAGCGGCAGCTAGCCCCAAAGTAAGCAACTTAAATGCTTGTGTTATGGGTGCTAGCTTGACCGATATACTACTTATAGTATACTTTTTTAAATACATACATATTATACATAGTAACACCCAGACCCGTCACAGAAATTAAAATTCATCATTTCAATTTCTCCCCGGCCGGGAATCGAACCCGGGACCTCTCGGCATAGTAGTCCGCTCTGAACCACTACACCAAACGGCCGACATATAATAATATATAATTTTAGCCTTGACCATCCTCAAGTCTTACAGTTTTGAATTTCAAGCACCCTTGAAAATTTTGTCCTGTAATTTAAAGTACACTAGGTAATGATCGTCACTTACCATCAGGTGAGATATAGGCCAAGAGCTTCCTCGTTGTGGATAAAAAAAACACCTGGATGACGAATGTTCAAAAGAACATGGATCATGGAAGTATTGGGACTTCACGAACAAAACGTTCATGATAGAATCAAATGGCGGCGCATGATTGGGAAAGCCGACCCCGCGCAAGGCGAGGCAGAAGAAGAAGAAGAATTTAAACTGCATAATCTAATCATATGCGTCCTTTTCCAGGTACAAAGAGCGCTCGGAGATCGAAGCCCTGTTCTTCCACATCAACACGATGCAGAAGAGCCTGGTGGGTGAAACCTGGGCGCCGCTCGAGGGGCAGCTGCCTCAAGACCTGGAGAGAGCCTGGCAGCAGCTGGAACAGGTGAGGACCTGGAGAACTATTTGTTTTCAGAGATTATTATCCTATCTTTTGTCTTAGAATTTGTCAATTTCAACTTACCAAATTTAAAATTTGCATGGAATTTATTGTCATAAACTTAAAATTAAATAATTTCTTCAAACGTGTGCGACCTTAGTAGCTGTTCTGTTTGTTATTTTCGTGGATAACGGTGCTGGTTGTGCATTTATTTAAGATATATCTGTAAGACTTTTTGTAAAACCGTTTGTACAATTGTTTGTTGTCCCTAAAAAAATAAAAAATAAAATAAAATAAAATAAAATTATTGTGTAAGACCTGGAGCGAGCTTAGCAGCAGCTGAAATAGTTTGTGACTTGGGGATTTATTCCTTTGTTTCATGCAGAGTCATTTTCTAATACTTAGTGCGGGCCTGGTAACTGCTGGGTTAGGTTTAAACACAAATAAATTTGTTTTCATGCAAAATATCTGTTTTGACCTGGGACCACCCTGGCAGGAGGTTTAGCAGGTCAGACCACAAAGAACTATTCATTTGTGTTCATGCAGAGTAACTGTCTTAGATCTGGATGGAGCTTGGCAGCAGTTGGAGCAAGTCAGGACTTGGATATTTATTGCTTTTTATTGTTATTTATTGTTTGAATGATGAGTTACTATCTTAGACCTGGAGCGAACCTAGTAACTGCTGGAGCAGATGAAAATCTAGAAAATGTTATAATGTGCCATATTACAAAGAATTTTTACATAAGATGCCACGATGTTTATCATCAGCGCAACAACGATTCATGACCCTATGTTATTTTCAGGCGGAGCACGCGCGCGAAATAGCGCTGAGAACAGAACTGCTGCGGCAGCAGAGATTGGAACAACTGAACTACAAATTCAACACCAAGGTAAGCCAATTGATAACTTTCTTCTGATTTAATTTTGACCAATTGAGTGACTGATGCCTGTTTTCACCATCAATCCCTAATAAGTGACCCCAATGGTAAGACACATAACAGGATTAGGGGATTATTTTCATAGAGGTCACTTAAAAATTAGTGATTGATGGTGAAAACGGGCACGACTTTCTTGCGCTGCTCCTCAGCACTGGCCCATTTGTTATGGAGGAAGAGCTTCTTAGATCACTTGTATTAGAGGCCGGTAGATCTATTCTCTTAAATAAAACACTGAATACTCAACTTTCACACTATATTGCCTTATCTTCTACTATATAAAAATAAGTCGGGTTTTTCTCCCTGACGCTATAACTCCAGAACGTACGAACAGATTTCCACGGTTTTGCATTCGTTGGAAAGGTCTCGGGCTCCGTGAGGTTTATAGCAAAGAAAATTCGGGAAAAGGGGGTAAAACGGGATCCACGCGTACGAAGTCGCGGGCGGCCGCTAGTTTTAAATACAATTTATTACTTATTATAGCACAAAAGCGCGGGGAGTCGTCTCCGCGCGTCCCGCTATACTGACGTTTGATTCTCGTGTGACATTGACAATACGTCAATGTCACTATGACAGCAGCTCATTGGCTATAACGATATCGTTCCAAAATACTGAACTGTTCTATCTGTCGCAGGCAAATTGTATNTTTACCCTATTTTTTTTCTTCCACCAGATCATAGGCCAGCTGATGGACTGCGACGGCCTGAAGACGGAGTACGGGCGCCTCATCTCAGCCCTGCTGGAGTGGATCCGGCTTAAGATCCAAGAGCTCAATGACCGGGAACTTCCCAACTCGCTGGATGGCATCCAGCGGCTGCTGTTGGCTTTCAAGCAGTATAGAACCGTCGAGAAGCCACCGAAGTAAGTGCACATAGAAGTAATAGTTCTTTGAGGCAGTACATGAGTTTATTATGCCCAAGAGAGAGCTCATAGAACCGCCAAGGTACGGGAATATTCCCACTCTCGTTCCCACTGCTGCAAATCCTGTGTAGCCTGGATTTACAGCTTGAACATCTGCTGCCTAACTCGCTGGATGGCATACAGCGGCTGTTGCTGGCTTTTAAACAGTACAGAACCGTGGAGAAGCCACCGAAGTAAGTACACATAGTAACAGTTCCTTCAGGCAGCACAGGAGTTTAATGATGCCCAAAATGGTCATAGAACCGCCAAGGTACGGGAATATTCCCACTCTCGCCGCTGCAACTCCTGTGTAGCCAGGATTTACAGCTTGAGCTTCTGCTACCTAACTCGCTGGATAGCATCCAGCGGCTGCTGTTGGCTTTCAAGCAGTACAGAACCGTCGAGAAGCCACCGAAGTAAGTACAAGTAAAGCTAACAGTTCCTTCAGGCAGTACAGGAGTTTAGTAATGCCCAAGAAAGAGCTCATAGAGCCGCAAAGGTACGGGAATATTCCCACTCTCGCCGCTGCAACTCCTGTGTAGCCTGGATTAATAGCTTGAGCATCTGCTGCCTAACTCGCTGGATGGCATACAGCGGCTGTTGCTGGCTTTCAAGCAGTATAGAACCGTGGAAAAGCCGCCCAAGTAATCAAAATTTTCTTCGCCATCAAGACACGGGACTATTCTCACGGCCCCACCGCTGCTACTCCTGGTGTATCTACAGCTTTAGTAGACCTTAGTGTTCCATCACCATTATCATAGGTCTCGTTTAAACAATAGTGGACAGCTCGAAGTCACCCAAATAAGTGCACAGGCTCAGTGTTCCATCATTAGGTTTCCATTGGATTATTTGGGTCCTTAGAGATGTCCAAGTGAGTGCACATGAATCCATAAAGACACGGGACTACTCCCACCTCACGATCCCACCGATACAATTCCTATGTAGCCAAGATATTCCCACCTCTCGTTCCCATCGCTGCCATTCCTGTGGCTTGAAAGCAGTGACCCCAGTGTTTCATCATCACCATCATCAGGTCGCTCTTAAGTAGTACCAGATAGGAAAGAAGCTGCCTGAGTGAATGCACATAGAGCCACTAACACAGTGGGATCCAGTTTTTTTTATCCACAACGAGGAAGCTCTTGGCCTGTATCTCACCTGATGGTATGTGACGATCAGGCCGAAGGTGGAAGCGAGCTTCACCCGGAATCCTCAACCACGGAGGAACTGGCTATCTTACCTCTTCAAACATCAGGTCGCTACCAAGACACGAGTCTATTCCCATCACTCGTTTCTAAAGCTCGCACACTCACTGTGGGCGCCCGTCGCACAGTCGCGACAGCAACATAATTACGCGCGAGCGATAGGGATGGGTAGCTTGGGGTCATTGGACGGGATTCTATGTGCTCACGGACCAGGCTTTAGCCAGAATCTATAGCTTGAAGGCAGTGACCTGTGTTCCATCACCAACATAATCAGGTCTCTTATTTAGTCATCACTGCAGAAGCACAACCATCCCCAATTTACTTCCCCAAATGGAGAATTTGACCTTCACTCCTCACGCTGGCTAGATAGGTCAGCGACTTTAAGTAAGAATATAGTCATTAATTGCACAATTGCCGTGTGATGACGGCAGAGTAGAATACATTTGTCACCAAGCCCTACTCTTCCCGCGGGTGTCGTAAGAGGCGTCTTAGGGACTACACATCAAATAAAAACGGGCAGCAGCGCTCTCTGAAAAACATCAATCTTATAAACTGCGATCTCCAACCCGCCTGCCAAGCGTGGGGATTATGGCAAAACCCTCCACTTTAGTGGAGGAGGCTCATAGTCCAGCTGTGGACTGTAAAGGGCTGTTGATGATGATAGTCATTAAAGCCATTCATTCATAGATTTTAAGAAAGATTAAGAGAACTGAAAAATTACTTATTTAAAACGGCAATTGTAATATTTTAACCTCCATTCCAGGTATAAAGAGCGCTCGGAGATCGAAGCCCTGTTCTTCCACATCAACACGATGCAGAAGAGCCTGGTGGGCGAGACCTGGGCGCCGCTCGAGGGCCAGCTGCCTCAAGACCTGGAGAGAGCCTGGCAGCAGCTGGAACAGGTGAGGACCTGGAGATTTATTCTAGATATTTCCATTGTTTTCTTGCAGAGTCTAGGACCTGGAGCGAGTCAGTCACAAGGCTTAGCTGAACAGGACTTATTTAATTGTTTTCATGCACAGTTACTGTCTTAGACCTGGAGAGGGCTTGGCTGGCAGCTGGAACAGGTCGGAACTTGGAGATTTATTGCTTTTTTTCATGCAGTCTTAGACCTGGAACGAGCTTGGTAATGGAGCATGTTTGAACATAGACAATTAAGGCGCGCGCGCACGGGCTACGTCACCGTGACAGTATGTCTCTCTATAGATAAAAATGAGTCGACTTTTTCCCCTTTTCTCTTTGTAAAAGTATAAAAAAGAAAGATATACAGTCACGGTCTTAAAAGTAACCCATGTGTGCATTGCATTATCCCCTCGGGTCGTCCGCTAATGTAGCACAGGTCACTAGTGCGCCGCCACGGGCCTCAGGCTCCTAAAGTAAATCAAGACCTGGAGCAAGACTGCTACCTTGAAAAATGTTCTCTAGTATCAATTTAGAAGGCGTAAGACCTGGCTAGAAATGGCAGCAGCAGGTAAGAACTGTTTCCATCGATATGCAAGCCGTTCTTCCACATCAACACGATGCAGAAGAGCCTGGTGGGTGAAACCTGGGCGCCGCTCGAGGGCCAGCTGCCTCAAGACTTGGAGAGAGCCTGGCAGCAGCTGGAGCAGGTGAGGACCTGGAGATTTATTCTAGATATTTCCATTGGTCTAGGACCTGGTGAGAGTCTGCCGAAGGTTTAGCAGCACATGACTTGGAGATTTATTCCTGTTTCAATGCAGAGTCGCTGGTAACTGTCTTAGACCTAGAGCGAGTCAGTCAGGAGGTTTAGCAGGAGGACTTGGAGACTCCTTTTGGTTAGTGCAGGGTAACTGACTTAGACCTGGAGAGGGCTTGGCAGTAGCTCGCGCAGGTCAGGACTTGGAGATCTATATGTTTTCAGAGATCATTGTGTAAGAGTCTGTTAGGAGGTTTAACAGGTCAGGACTAAGAGATTTACGCCCGTATTCACAAACATTACTATTCGGTTTGCTGCTTCCTTCACTTAAGCAAGCATCGTTTGTAAGTACGGGCGTTGTTCCTTTGTCTTCTGCAGAGTAACTGTCTAAGACCTGGCTAGGGTTTGGAAGTTAGGACTGTTTATATGGAGATCGAAGCTTTCCTTTCACATTAATACGATGCAGAATGGTGGAACGACGACAACTGTTTTGTTTAATTTCGAATAATTTGGCAGTAATTTTTACAATGTGTGCTTACAATATAGGAGAACGGACACATTTATGTATTTGCATGTCACATTGATATCGTGATATCGTTATGGGGTCGATGGTTAATCTATTATGTTATTTTCAGGCGGAGCACGCGCGTGAAATAGCGCTGAGGACAGAACTCCTGCGGCAGCAGAGATTAGAACAACTCAACTACAAATTCAACACCAAGGTAAGCATTATGTGGTAATAACCGATTTTAGTCTAAATAAATAGTAATAATAGTATAAAACATGTAACTTATGGCTTTCTAAACATTTACTTTACTTGAGACCTCAACTTTTTGAGATAGTTTGAAGTACTCTTTTGAATACACTGCCCATACCTGGATAGACAATGTTTTCATATTTGTCCCATAGTGTACGACATCCATGGTTAGAATGTAAGTGCTAATATTCTACTCTGCTGGATCAAGGCTGTCATTTGTTCGATTCAACCTAATGATTTCCAGATTTGCCGGTTAGTAGCAGCCTGCATCCAACGCCATCCTTCCAATCTTCATGATATTTTTGTATGTCTCCCACAGAGTGTACTCCGCAAGGGCTACCTAAAGGAGATGATCCAGGTGCTCTCAGACCCTCGCTACGGATCCAACCTGGCGCAGGTCGACGCCACCGTCAAGAAACACGAGGCTATCTCCGCGGATATACTCGCCAGGTGAGTGAGGTGTCTGCTGCAGCGTCTCCGCAAGGGCTACCTCAAGGAGATGTCCAGGTCCAAATCCGAAGACTATAATCCGGGCCTTTTCAAGGCGAGAGTGAATAGGCACTTACATGGCAGATATGTACCATCCTAGACTGCATCCCACTTAACACCAGGTGCGATTATGGTCAAATACCTGCCTTGTTATGCATAAAAAAATCCCAACCAACCAAACTACAACCCAAGTTTGACCAAGGCAAATAAAGGTCCTACCTATCCACCACCATTTCTACCATTTTTTCCCGTCGTTGCAATTGGTATACTGCCAGGTGAGCGTCAGACGTCTGCTGGACCCTAGAGGTTATGGGTTGAAGTCGCAACACTATTCCCAGAAGATGAAAGAAAGTCCCAATAAAGGCAGAAACTATTATCAGCTTTCGTTCCTTTCGCTGCAAGTGCTAGGTGCAGTATAGTGTAGGAACAAACGTGGTGGACCATTTACCATTTCGACTGACATACTTGAAAACATATCCGTCGGGTGAGCATAGCCTGTATCTCACCTGATGGTAAGTGATGATCAGGCCGAAGGTGGAAGCGAGCTTCACCCGGAATCCTCAACCACGGAGGAACTGGCTATCTTACCTCTAACTGCCGGAACACAACAATGCTGTTAACATTGTTGTTATGGCGACAGACTTAATGATGACAGATGGTGTAATCTAGCCAGGCGGACTTAGAACAAGCCCTACCACCAACCAAATTGAACAGAAAAATCTGCCCCCACTGGGAATCGAGCCCGGGACCTCTGCGTCTGAAGCAGGTGGTATTACCACTAGACCACAGAGGCGGCTAAGAAAGCTAGCTAGGAAGTAAACTTCTGCAAGTTTTATTGCTAGTCTAAACCTTTCTTAACAACATCGTTTTCCTTCCAGAACGGAACGTTTCGAAGACCTGTCCGCTATGGCAGCAGAACTAGTTCGCGAGAACTACCACGGCGCTGAAGCCGTCTCGCGGACTGAACAAGCTGTCTTACAGCGCTGGAGGGAACTGCTTGAACTGCTGGAGAAGCATAGGAGCCAGTTAGCCAAGTTGGCTCATCTTATGGCGCTGTTGAGGGAAGCAGACACCATTGGACAGACTTTGCAGGAGATGAAGGTGAGTTTATACCATCCAGTGTAGAACTAGCTGCCTTACAGCGCTGGAGGGAACTTCTGGAGAAACACAGAAGCCAGCTGGCCAAGTTGGCTCACCTCATGGCCTTGTTGAGGGAAGCAGACACCATTGGGCAGACTTTGCAAGAGATGAAGGTGAGTTTATACCATCCAGTGTAGAACTAGCTGCCTTACAGCGCTGGAGGGAACTTCTGGAGAAACACAGAAGCCAGCTGGCCAAGTTGGCTCACCTCATGGCGTTGTTGAGGGAAGCAGACACCATTGGACAGACTTTGCAAGAGATGAAGGTGAGTTTATACCATTCAGGAACGAACAAGACGTTTTACATTGCTGGAGATACTGCTGGAAGTCTTTGAGAAGCACTGGCTAGGTTTACTTTTCTTTAATGGTGTCGTAAAGGGAACTATTGCACAGAAACCTCTATCCAGCTCTAATAAACTGTTCTATATGTAACGTCTGGAACTCAAGATGTGTGTGGTATATGTTTGCCAACTCCAAAGCGACACACTAAAATAGGGTTTTTAGAGGATAAACTACATGACCATTTCAGTGGTTTCGGGGAATGGTCATGTCACGTCTAGAGTTCCCAGGTGTATGTCCGCCTTTTAGGGTAAAATGTCCGGTCAAATTAAGCACTGAATCCGGCTTTTCTGTTTTTGGATCTGGCAACATTAGTCACGTCACATACCAAGTCAGCGTTGTGGTACACTTTATCATGTCAATGCTGGAGGCCTTTATGGCACACTTTTATAGTCTGGTCTGCGAGCACGTAGAATTTTGTCCAATGACCCCAAGCTACCCATCCTTATCGCTCGCGCGTAATTATGTTGCTGTCGCGACTGTGCGACGGGCGCCCGCAGTGTGCGAGCGCGACAGCAACATAATTACGCGCGAGCGATAAGGATGGGTAGCTTGGGGTCATTGGACAAAATTCTATGTGCTCGGCGACCGGACTATAACTGATTTCTCTTTCTTTTTCTAATCCTCAGGCCCAGTTCCAATCCGAAGAAGTAGGCCGGCACCTAGTGGACGTGGAGCGTCTGTTGCAAGCGCACGCGTTACAAGAGCTCCAACTAGGCGCCGTCGACGAGGGCATCCGCCGCCTGGTCCGGCAGGGCGCCGCCGCCGACGGCCCGCAGCCGCCGCGGGCCCAGCTCGCGCGCCAGCTGCGGGCGCTCGAGGACGCGCTGGACAGGTGACTGGCGGGGACTGACGCGCTGGACAGGTGACTGGCGGGGACTGACGCGCTGGACAGGGGACTGACGAGGACTGACGCGCTGGACGGGGGACTGACGCTGGACAGGGGACAGGGGACTGGCGGACAGGGGACTGACGCGCTGGACAGGTGACTGACTCTGGACAGGTGACTGACTCTGGACAGTGGACAGGGGACTGACGGGGACTGACGCGCTGGACAGGGGACTGACGCTGGACAGTGGACAGGGGACTGACGCGCTGGATAGGGGACTGACACTGGACAGGTGACTGACGCGCTGGACAGGTGACTGACGCTGGACAAACGTTACTTCTACATTATGTTACTCCGACACTGTTGCAATCGCTGGATGATGTTTACGTATTATAGTAGGGAATTTAGTGCAATGATTTGTATGGAGACCCCTCCACTTTGGTATAGAAGGCTCATTTTTGCACCAGTTGTTCTTTGGGTGCTCCTGAGTAGATTTCCGTCGGTAGACATCGGGAGCCCCCCCTGTGGTAGCAGGGGGAGGGGGGGGCAAGTTTCCTTCTGCCGCGCTTCACTTTAAGGCCCATATCTTCAAAACTATGGGAATTAGGGCAAGTGTGGTGTCATTTTCGGATAATCAAAGGATGGCGAATTCATTTCTAGAACAAACTTTTTGCCTTTTCATACAAAAAAATAGAAATATGGAGTAAAATTCACAAAAACCAAAAAGTATTTTTTTAAATAAACGTCGTTTACTTTTAAACCACTGGAGATAATCTAATAAAAAAATATGTCCTGAAAGCTACATTTATCAGGATTATAAATATGTACCATTGTATGGTACTTTTTTTGAAAAAAGTAGGTGAAAAAAAAATTTTCTTCAGGACACAGCGGANCCACGGCGCCGAAGCCGTGTCACGGACTGAACAAGCTGTCTTACAGCGCTGGAGGGAACTGCTTGAACTGCTGGAGAAGCACAGAAGCCAGTTAGCCAAGTTGGCTCACCTCATGGCGCTCTTAAGAGAAGCAGACACCATTGGACAGACTTTGCAGGAAATGAAGGTGAGTTTATACCATCCAGCGTAGAACTAGCTGTCTTACAGCACTGGAGGGAACTGCTTGAACTGCTGGAGAAGCACAGGAGCCAGCTGGCCAAGTTGGCTCAGCTTATGGCCTTGTTGAGGGAAGCAGACACCATTGGACAGACTTTGCAAGAGATGAAGGTAAGTTTATACCATCCAGTGTAGAATCAGCTATCTTACAACGCTGGAGGGAATTGCTGAAACTTCTGGAAAAACACAGAAGCCAACTGGCCAAGTTGGCTCACCTCATGGCCTTGTTGAGGGAAGCAGACACCATTGGACAGACTTTGCAAGAGATGAAGGTGAGTTTATACCATCCAGTGTAGAACTAGCTGTCTTACAGCGCTGGAGAGCACTGCTTGAACTTCTGGAGAAGCACAGGAGCCAGCTGGTCAAGTTGGCTCACCTCATGGCCTTGTTACGAGAAGCAGACACCATTGGACAGACTTTGCAAGAGATGAAGGTAAGTTTATACCATCCAACGTAGAATCAGCTGCCTTACAGCGCTGGAGGGAACTTCTGGAGAAGCACAGGAGCCAGTTGGCCAAATTGGCTCATCTCATGGCCTTGTTGAGGGAAGCAGACACCATTGGGCAGACTTTGCAAGAGATGAAGGTGAGTTTATACTATCCAGCGTACAACTGGCTGTCTTTCAGCGCTGGTGGGAACTGCTTGAACTGCTGGAGAAACAGAAGCCAGCTGGCCAAGTTGTCTCACCTTATGGCCTTGTTGAGGGAAGCAGACACCATTGGACAGACTTTACAAGAGATGAAGGTAAGTTTATACCATCCAACGTAGAATCAGCTGCCTTACAGCGCTGGAGGGAACTACTGGAACTTCTGGAGAAGCACAGGAGCCAGCTGCCCAAGTTGGCTCACCTCATGGCCTTGTTACGAGAAGCAGACACCATTGGACAGATTTTGCAATAGATGAAGGTAAGTTTATACCATCCAACGTAGAATCAGCTGCCTTACAGCGCTGGAGGGAACTCCTGGAACTTCTGGAGAAGCACAGGAGCCAGCTGGCCAAGTTGGCTCACCTCACGGCGCTCTTAAGAGAAGCAGACACCATTGGACAGACTTTGCAGGAGATGAAGGTGAGTTAATACCATCCTACGTAGAATCAGCTGTCTTACAGCGCTGGAGGGAACTGCTTGAACTGCTGGAGAAACAGAAGCCAGCTGGTTAAGTTGGCTTACCTTATGGCGCTGTTAAGTGAAACTGGGAAGACATAGATAGATAGATAGATAGATAAAACGTTTATTTGCATAACATAGGTACCAAATACAACCAGATCGAGTAACTGCGCAACTCACTGCAATGCGACTCTCCCTCGCACTCACACACCTCCCCGCGTTTGCCCCGTCCGTACCAGAGCGTAGATGTGACGTCACGACGTAGTTGTGGTTTCATATCTATAATGGTGTTGTGAACCTCCACCCAGCTCTAAACTGTTCTACAATGCTTGAGAATACATCTGGAACTGTAGTATGAGTAATGCTGAGTTAAGGATATAGCAGACTTATTAATTTTGTCGGCCGTTTGGTGTTGTGGTTCAGAACGGACTACTATGCCGAGAGGTCCCGGGTTCGATTCCCGGCCGGGCAGAAATTGAAATGATGAATTTTAATTTCTGTGACGGGTCTGGGTGTAAATATGTATAATATGTATGTATTTAATTTAAAAAAAATAAGTAGTATATCCGTTAAGCTAGCACCCATAACACAAGCATTGAGTTGCTTACTTTGGGGCTAGCTGCAAAATTTGCTAGCTGTGAAATTGTCCAAAAGATTTATTTACTTATTTATTAACTCGGAAAGAGATCAACACCATATCGCCTTTCGCAAGCTATCATCGCCTTTAGCGTGCTGTCATCCGCGAGGCGAGGCGTTTACGTTACGCGGATTATGCACATAAGTGTGCGTTGTAGTATTGAGTTTCATACCAAGAATACTGTTCGCCTCGAGTTGATACGGTTTATTTATTTATTGTTTAAGATTTACCAACAACATATCAATTTACATGTATAATCTAAAAGATATGCCTTTACAGGCAAATACAGCATTCAAAGAAAATAAGCTTGCCGACAGAAAAAAAGACCAGATTTTAACCAATTAATCTAGGTTACGATCCCACTTCTTAGATGCGTCTTAAGCTCATTCAACTCTGGTGTCAGTGTCACGTTAACATTTTGGGACACCCTATACAGGGTGGAATTTTGAAATGCCATCTGGAGGGAAAGTACTCTTAATACTGTAGATAGAAAATTTTACTGAAAGAAAACATTCCTTTATTTTTTAAAAGAAAGAGAACTGCATTCAAAGATTTTCGTAAATTTTTCGAAAATTCACTACCATACCATACAATTTTCTGTAACATAATTAAAATAATTTAAGATTTTGTGGTTATCCTTTCATTAGATTTATCAAGTATTTTAGAGAGATTTCATCCTTATACTTAACCCTAACGATCGATGTAATAAAAATACAGGGTGTAATTTTTGACAGATTTTAGTTGGTTCTATTCCCGGGTTTGACAAGCAAATTTTTTGAAAACTTTGTATGCAGTTCTATTTCTTTTAAAAAATAAAGGAATGTTTTCTTTGAGAAACAAATTCTATCTACAATATTAAGAGTACTTTCCTTCCAGGTGGCATTACAAAATTCCACCCTGTATATTCAATCTGTATGCGCTAACCTGTTTCTCTTTCTAATCCTCAGGCCCAGTTCCAATCCGAAGAAGTAGGCCGGCACCTGGTGGACGTGGAGCGCCTGTTGCAAGCGCACGCGTTACAAGAGCTCCAACTAGGCGCCGTCGACGAGGGCATCCGCCGCCTGGTCCGGCAGGGCGCCGCCGCCGACGGCCCGCAGCCGCCGCGGGCCCAGCTCGCGCGCCAGCTGCGGGCGCTCGAGGACGCGCTGGACAGGTGACTGACGATTTGAACAGGCTCCGGACAGGTCACTGACGCCAGGAGCCCAAGGTGTCTAGATGACGGACAGCTGACTGACGCTGGACAAGAGACTGGTGCTGGACAGGTCACTTAATGCCAGTTTTCATCAATCCCTAGTTTTTAAGTGACCCCTATGGTAACACACACAGATCACAGAAACTAAAATGACTAAAAAGTGGTGGGGCGCGTCTTCGTACATGAAACGACACAGGTGACTGACGCTCTGGACAGGTGACTGACGTTAGGAGCATAAGGTGTCTAGACGCTGGACAAGTGACTTAATGCCAGTTTTCACCGTCAATCCCTAATTTTTAAGTGATCCCTATGATATAGGTCGCTTAATTGCAACGCTATTATCACACACTTCTTTAGTGACGCTCGGATTAAACTCCCCGAAACCAAAAAGGGGTGAGGCGTGTCTTCTTAGAAGAAACGACACAGGTGACTGGCGTTCTAGACAGGTGGCTGACGCTTCGAGTGACTGACGCGCTGGACTGGTGACTGACACTAGGAGCCCAGGGTGTCTAGACGGAGCCCAAGGTGTCAAGGTGACTGACGCTAGTAGCCCAAGGTGTCTAGATGCTGGACAAGGACTGACCTGGTGGACGTGGAGCGCCTGTTGCAAGCGCACGCGCTACAAGAGCTCCAACTAGGCGCCGTCGACGAGGGCATCCGCCGCCTGGTCCGGCAGGGCGCCGCCGCCGACGGCCCGCAGCCGCCGCGGGCCCAGCTCGCGCGCCAGCTGCGGGCGCTCGAGGACGCGCTGGACAGGTGACGACAGGGGACTGACGCGCTGGACAGGGGACTGACATGATGGACAGGCTCTAGGAGACCAAGGTGTCTAGATGACGGACAGGTGACTGACACAGAAGTGTCCTGGATGCTGGTCAGGTGACTAACGTTAGGAGCCCAAGGTGTCTAGACGCTAGGAGCAAGGTGTCTAGACGCTACGAGCCCAGGGTGTCTAGACGCTAGAAGCCCAAGGTGTCTAGACGCTACGAGCCCAAGGTGTCTAGACGCTAGGAGCCCAAGGTGTCTAGACGCTAGAAGCCCAAGGTGTCTAGACGCTACGAGCCCAAGGTGTCTAGACGCTAGAAGCCCAAGGTGTCTAGACGCTACGAGCCCAAGGAGTCTAGACGCTACGAGCCCAAGGTATCTAGATGACGGACAGGTGACTGACTTAGGAGCCCAAGGTGTCTAGACACTAGACAGATGACTGACGCTGGACAAGTGACTGACGCTCTGGACAGGACTGACCTACACAGTAACCTACACTAGACTGACAGCTGCCCGACCTGGTGGACGTGGAGCGCCTGTTGCAAGCGCACGCGTTACAAGAGCTCCAACTAGGCGCCGTCGACGAGGGCATCCGCCGCCTGGTCCGGCAGGGCGCCGCCGCCGACGGCCCGCAGCCGCCGCGGGCCCAGCTCGCGCGCCAGCTGCGGGCGCTCGAGGACGCGCTGGACAGGTGACGACAGGGGACTGACATGCTGGACAGGTGACTGACATGCTGGACAAGTGACGCTTTGGACGGGCTCTAGGAGACCAAGATGTTTTGATGCTGGACAGGTGACTGACGATTTGAACAGGCTCCGGACAGGTGACTGACATGCTGGACAGGTGACTGACGCTGGACAGCTGACTGACGCTAGACAAGAGACTGGTGCTGGACAGAGGATACTGAAAGACGCGCTGGACAGGTCACTTAATGCCAGTTTTTATCAATCCCTAGTTTTTAAGTGACCCCTATGATATAGGTCGCTTAATTGCAACGCTGTTATCACACACTAATGCCGCTCGGATTGCTCGGATCAAACTTCCCGCACCCCGCGCTTCTTTCGACCAAAAAGGGGTGAGGCGTGTCTTCTTAGAAGAAACGACACAGGTGACTGGCGATCTAGACAGGTGACTGACGCTCTGTACAGGTGACTGACGCTCTGTACAGGTGACTGACGCTAGGAGCCCAAGGTATCTAGATGACGGACAGGTGACTGACCTAGGAGCCCAAGGTGTCTAGCTAGTGACTGACGATGCGAGCCCAGGGTGTATAGACGCTGGACAGATGACTGACGCTCGACAGGTGACTGACGCTCTAGACAGGAGTGACCTACACTACAGACTGACAGCTGCCTGACCTGGTGGACGTGGAGCGTCTGCTGCAAGCGCACGCGTTACAAGAGCTCCAACTAGGCGCCGTCGACGAGGGCATCCGCCGCCTGGTCCGGCAGGGCGCCGCCGCCGACGGCCCGCAGCCGCCGCGGGCCCAGCTCGCGCGCCAGCTGCGGGCGCTGGAGGACGCGCTGGACAGGTGACGACAGGGGACTGACGCGCTGGACAGGGGACTGACCTAGGAGCCCAAGGTGTCTAAGGACAGGGGACTGACGCTGGACAGTGGACAGGGGACTGACGCTAGATAGTGGACAGGGGACTGACGCGCTGGACAGGTGACTGACATTGGACAGGGACTGACACTGGTCAGGGGACTAACGCGCCACAGGGACTGACGCTGGACAGTGGACAGGGACTGACGCGATGGACGGGTGACTGACGGGGACTGACGCGCTGGACAGGGGACTGGCGAGGACTGATGCGCTGGACAGGGGACTGACGCTGGGAGCCCAGGGTGTCTCAGACGCCGGACAGGTGGCGCTCTGGACAGGTGACTGACGCTGGACAGGTCACTTAATGCCAGTCTTCACTATCAATCCCTAATTGATAGTAATTTTAAGAGACCCCTATGAAAACAAAATTCCTGTCATGTGTTACCATAGGGGTCACTTAAAAATTAGGGATCGATGGTGAAAACGGACATTACTAGCTAGGTCCTCTGTTTTAGGAACACGTTGTGGAAATCCTTAGGGGAGCTTTTGTCTAAATGCCAAATGACTGGCTGAAACAAACGACCACCTATATTTACTTATATCAGTTATCTATTCTGTAGTCAGTACAAAGCAGCTGGGAAACACTGAATGGTACATAGCTAGGCTAGACGCTGGACAGGTGACTGACGCCAGGAGCCCAAGGTGTCTAGACTCTAGACAGGTGACTGACGCTAGGATCCTAAGGTGTCTAGATGCTGGACAGGACTGACCTACACAGTGACCTACACTAGACTGACAGGTGCCTGACCTGGTGGACGTGGAGCGCCTGTTGCAAGCGCACGCGTTACAAGAGCTCCAACTAGGCGCCGTCGACGAGGGCATCCGCCGCCTGGTCCGGCAGGGCGCCGCCGCCGACGGCCCGCAGCCGCCGCGGGCCCAGCTCGCGCGCCAGCTGCGGGCGCTCGAGGACGCGCTGGACAGGTGACGCCACTAAGAGCCCAGGGTGTTTAGATGCTGGACAGGGGATTGACGCGCTGGACACTGGACTGACGCGACACAGGGGACTGACGCGCTGGACAGGGGACTGGCGGGGACTGACGCTGGACAGTGGACAGGGGACTAACGCTGGACAGGGGACTGACAGTGGACAGGGGACTGACGCGCTGGACAGGGGACTGGACAGGGGACTGACGCGCTGGACAGGGGACTGGCGGGCAGGGGACTGACTGGACAGGTACTGGCGGGCAGGGCACTGACGCGCCACAGGGGACTGGCGGACAGGGGACTGACGCGCCACATGGGACTGACGGACAGGAAACTGACGCGCCACAGGATACTGACGCACCACAGGGGACTGATGTGCCACAGGGAACTGACGTGCCACAGGGGACTGACGCGCCACAGGGGACTGACGCGCCACAGGGGACTAGCGGACAGGGGACTGACGCGCTGGACAGGTGACGCTAGGAGGCCAGGGTGTTTAGATGCCGGACAGGTGACTGACACTAGGAGCACAAGGTGTCTAATCGCTGGACAGCTGACTGACGCTCTGGACAGGGGACTGACGCTGGGAACAGCTGGAAATTTGCGCCGAACAGCTGGAAATTTGCAGCGACAGCTGCTTGTAAGATGCTTTCGATGGGTTTTACGAATGTTCTACTTTTGGTAACTCAAAAGCACGAATGTTCTTCTTTTGGTAACTCAAAAGCACGAATGTTTTACTTTTGGTAACTCAAAAGCACGAATGTTTTACTTTTGGTAACTCAAAAGCACGAATGTTCTTCTTTTGGTAACTCAAAAGCACGAATGTTCTTCTTTTGGTAACTCAAAAGCACGAATGTTCTTTTGGTAACTCAAAAGCACGAATGTTCTTCTTTTGGTAACTCAAAAGCACGAATGTTCTTCTTTTGGTAACTCAAAAGCACGAATGTTCTACTTTTGATAACTCAAAGCACGAATGTTCTCCTTTTGGTAACTCAAAAGCACGAATGTTCTACTTTTGGTAACAAAGCGTCATTACCGTTTCCATAGAGATTAGAAAGGTCATACTAATATGTACCTTAATTTACAGTCTGGTGGCCGCAGCCAAGGACCGCAAGGCCAGGCTTGAGGACGCGAGAAACCTGTACCAGTTCTTGGAAGACCATGACGAGGAAGAAGGTAAGGTTTATTTATTTTATATGCGTCCAGCAAACAGCAGTTGATTCTGGTCCACATAAACCTTGCTAAATGAGTGTCAAAAAAACAAATTGACAAGTATTTTTCTCCAGCAGTTTGTGCTGGCAAACGTATGTACATAAAAATTGATTTGAATATACATAGATCGTACCATCCACGAGGAGTGAAGACGCGCCCCACTATTCTTCCGCTAATGTTTGAGTGTTATCGGTAAGCACTAAAATTATCTATGAGTGCTCGGATCAAACTCCCCGCACCCTGCGCTTCCCCAGACCAAACATTGGTGGGGCGCGTCTTTTTAATTCTAATCAAACAAAGTGTTTGATTAGAATTTTTAATTGTCTCAAATTAAATCAAAATTTTGATTTGAATACAAATGTGACTTGATTTAAAATTTGTTTTAGTTCGATTTGAATTTTTGACTGCATTTGAAATTTTAATTGATATTAATTTAGATTTATAACGAATTTATTCAAGTTTTAATTTTAATTTCAATAGATTTTAATCTGAGATGCTTGTCAAGTATTTTTTATTTTATTTTATTTATTTATTCACATGATCCATAGTTACTATCCGTTCGCGATAAGTTTGCCACTGGCGATATGACTTCACTCGAAGGAAAGCGTCTATAACTATAGCAAACTTTTTTTTTAAATATTTTTTACACTTAATTGCGTTTAATCGCGGTTGGGGGAGGGAACGCGCATTCCACGAACCGGCAAAGTTAGTGCGAACAGGTCGTCGTCGTTTCAGCCGAAAGACGTCCACTGCTGGACAAAGGCCTCCCCCAAGGATTTCCACAAAGACCGGTCCTGCGCCGCTTGCATCCAGGTACTTCCCGCGACCTTCACCAGATCGTCGGTCCACCTAGTGGGAGGCCTGCCCACGCTACGTCTTCCAGCTCGTGGTCGCCACTCAAGAACTTTCCTGCCCCAGCGGCCATCGGCTCTTCGAGCTATGTGCCCCGCCCACTGCCACTTGATTTTAGCGATTCTGCGGGCTATGTCAGTCACTCTGGTTCTCCTACGGATCTCCTCATTTCTGATTCGATCACGCAGGGAAACTCCGAGCATAGCACGCTCCATCGCTCTTTGGGTGACCTTGAGCCTTCTTATGCGAACAGGTAGTTAACTTTTTTTTTTTTCATTATAACAGGCTGGGTGACAGAGAAGCAGCGCATCTGCCGCGCGGACGTCGCAGCGAAGGATTTGCGCGCAGTGCTCGCGCTGCGACACAAACACGCGGCGTTACGTCACGAGCTCAGGGCGAGAGACCACGTGGCGCAGAGACACCGCGCCAAGGGACAGAGGTAATGAGGGCTATCGTTTTTATACTTAGCAGTTGGCACCCCTGGCGATTGACAGGATCTTACTCTACAGTGGCGCCATCTTGATGAGTGCAAATGCGATAGTCCTCCTACCACTTTCGCGCTCACCGGTTGGTGCCACTGTCTTCGCTACTAGCAAGTGACAGGACCTTACTCTACAGTGGCGCTAACTGGTGAGCTCTAAAACGATAGCCCTCATTGTCGAGAACTAGAAATAACCAGCCCAAACCAAGTCTTAGATTTTGTTTCCAAAAGTCAGAGGTGAACCTGAAATAAATATGGAAGTGACATGGGAGGGGAATACAAAAACGACTCACTTCGTTCGCAGCAACTGAGAAATAATTGTAAGGACGACAAGCATATGAATATTTTCTTCATAGGAGCATGAAAACCGTGTGTCCCATTCATGGGGCATTCACAGAATCCAAAGCATCCGTGCTTTATCTAAAATATGACACGAAATACATACTCGTATGACGCAATGATCAATCTATCATAAGTCGCGCAGCGAAAGTTTAGGCGAATACAATATTATTCTCATTTATGTAATATTTGACCACAACACATTACACATTCAAGTTCAAATATCGAATAGACTAGCTACCTCGCTCTTGCTAAATGTGTGAAGGCGAGACAGAAAGCACTTATCCGTCAGACTTCGCAAGAGCGCAGCGAGCGTATACCGATACAAATCTTTGCTTGCCTTGTCCGTTCAGCGCGAATACAAATCTTTGCATGTGTTGATCGTCGCAACTCTCGCTGCGCGACCTATAACGACTACCTTACTGGTTTTTTATTTTTATTTATTTATTTAATTAGGAAAACCAGGGTTTTACAGTGTGTAATAATGACATAAGATAGGCAAATTTTTACCTGTGGGATCCTATAAGTGGTTTACTCGTTGCCTATCTTATGTCATTATTACACACTGTAAAACCCTGGTTTTCCTAAATAAATAAATAAATAAATAAATAAACCACTTATAAGTTCCCACAGGTAAAAATAATTTAAAAAAAATTGTGAGCCTTTGCACCAGGTTTACTACATACTACGTACTACACTACTATAATATACTTAAATAAAAAGTATTGGAAAACATTGCCAAACAGAAAAACAATTTAGCTGTCCTTAAAAAAACGGTCGCCTAGTTTTCTCCTCGCCACAGCAACGCTAGTACAAAAGATGTTTTTATGTATCATTGATTGATTGATGATTTTTATGTATCATTGTTGTTCCCACTAGTTTAATCGATGCCAAGCACCCATTACCGGTTATTTATGTACCCATTGTTGTTTCTACTAGCCTGATCGACGCCAAGCACCCCAAGAGCGCCGAGATCGAGCGCCGGCTGTCCTCGCTGCAGCAGCAGTGGGCAACGCTCAAGGAACTGGATGACGCGCGCGACAAGCAGCTGGCAGACGCGGCCGAGGCGCACCAGGTGAGACACTTGGTCTCAACCGCCTCTGTGGTCGGGTGGTAAGAGCACCTGCTTCAGACGCAGAGGTCCCGGTTCGATTCCAGTGGTGGCAGATTTTTCTGTTCGGTTTGGTTGGTGGTAGGGCTTGTTCTAAGTCCGCCTGACTAGCTACCACCATCTTACCTAAGTCTGTCGCCATAACAACAATGTTAACAGCATTGTTGTGTTCCGGCAGTTAGAGGTAAGATAGCCAGTTACTCCGTGGTTGAGGATTCCGGGTGAAGCTAGCTTCCACCTTCGGCCTGATCGTCACTTACCTTCAGGTGAGATACAGGCAAAGAGCTTCCTCGTTGTGGATAAAAAAAACAGCTCGCAGACGCCGCCGAGGCGCACCAGGTAAGACACTTGGTCATATCTCCACATCATCATCAGGTCATGTCTTTCACTGCAGGGAACGATCTCTCACTTTAATTTGCTTCTACTAGAGGCAAATTGAAGATATGACTACACCCCCTACGTTGATAAGGCGTGTTGGAGAAATGGAAAGGCCTGATGTTCGCATATTTTTGGCAGCTTTGTTCTGCATAAAAAGTGCATTAGTGGCCTTTCATGACATCCGAGAGAAGAGAGAGAAAAACCTCTCCCGTTCTCTTGTGATTTCAACATGATTTGTGTTTTTGTATAAAATTAATACTTTCTTCGTATCTTACTGTCATTTTAGTAACTACAAGAGTCACCAGTGACCCAAAATACAAATCGCAAATGCTAAATACTCAACATTTGTTTCGTTCACAGTTCTACGGCGACGCCAACGAAGCTGAATCCTGGATGAAGGAGAAACGAGCGCTGGTTGCGACTGAAGACTGCGGCCGCGACGCTCACGAAGCCGCTGCCTTGTTAGCTCGCCAGAGGGCGCTGCATGACGAGCTCAGAGCTCACGCGGCTGAGCTAGCAGCCTTGGAAGCGAATGCTGAGAGATTGACCGCTAGAGGAATACATACGCTACAGGTGAGATAGGACAGAGCATAAAGTACGCAGAACCGATGGCCTATAAGGCAGCAAGGAGTGGAGGCTACGTACAGGAAAACGCAGCGTGGGACGTCCACCCACAAGAAGGACCGACGACATCATAAAGGTAGCAGGTAGGCGCTGGATGCAGGCCGCCACCAGCTGGCCATTGTGGAAATCGTTGGGGGAGGCCTATGTTCAGCAGTGGACGTCCTATGGCTGAAATTATGATGTTGATGATGAATAAAGATAGTAGTAAGGAAGCAAGCTACTGCATGCTTGTTAGTTACTAGTGTAGCTAGGTCGATAGAGGGCGCTGCATGACGAGCTCAGAGCTCACGCGGCTGAGCTAGCAGCATTGGAAGCGAATGCTGAGCGATTGACCGCTAGAGGGATACATACGTTACAGGTAAGATACGCTACAGATAGATACGCTACAGGTGAGATAGAAGAGAGGAACGCGCTACAGTTAGGATAGGATAAAAGAAGTAGCTGCTACTGTATCATAGTAGAATGGAACTAGAAGCAAGCATTAGTGGTTACTGGTCTGGTAGAGGGCGCTGCATGACGAGCTCAGAGCTCACGCGGCTGAGCTAGCAACCTTGGAAGCTAATGCTGAGAGATTGACCGCTAGAGGGATACATACGCTACAGGTAAGATACGCTACAGATAGATACGCTACAGGTGAGATTAGGAGCGAAGAACACGCTACAGTTAGGATAGGATAAAAGAAGTAGCTGCTACTGTATGATAGTAGAATGGAACTAGAAGCAAGCATTAGTGACTACTGGTCTGGTAGAGGGCGTTGCATGACGAGCTCAGAGCTCACGCGGCTGAGCTAGCAGCCTTGGAAGCGAATGCTGAGAGATTAACCGCTAGAGGGATACATACGCTACAGGTGAGATAGGACAGAGCATAAAGTACGCAGAACCGATGGCCTATAAGGCAGCAAGGAGTGGAGGCTACGTACAGGAAAACGCAGCGTGGGACGTCCACCCACAAGAAGGACCGACGACATCATAAAGGTAGCAGGTAGGCGCTGGATGCAGGCCGCCACCAACTGGCCATTGTGGAAATCATTGGGGGAGGCCAATGTTCAGCAGTGGACGTCCTATGGCTGAAATTATGATGATGATGATGAAGTAAGATAGTAGTAAGGTAGAAGCAAGCTAGTGCTTGCTTGTTAGTTACTAGTGTAGCTACTAGGTCGGTAGAGGGCGCTACATGACGAGCTCAGAGCTCACGCCGCTGAGCTAGCAGCCTTGGAAGCTAATGCTGAAAGATTGACTGCTAGAGGGATACATACGCTACAGGTAGGATATCTGTAGGGTAGTCGAAAGTAAATTAGAAGCAAGCTTTACTGGCTTGATAGATGGCGCTGCATCGCTGTAAGTCGAGTAAAAGCCTTGGAAGATAATGCTGAGAGGCTGATTGTTAGACCAGAGGCTAGACTGATACATACGTTACAGCAGATAGAATGAAAAATCTCGGAAATAAATAAAACAAACGTGACTGAGTTTCTTCCGCCACTTCTTCTCAGCACCTGCCCATATTATGTTTTCCCGAATTGTGGTAGGGCAAGCTATATTTGGGACGTTTATAAGTGCCTTGGAAAGGGCCTATGTACTGAATGAAATATTTGGATTTGAATTTGAATAATAGAGAAACATTTCACGCGTGACGCTAATATGATGTTAATTTTCAAATACCTAGTGATTTTGGTTTTTATATTGTTGATTGATATTGTTTCTCTGGTCTGTCAGCGCATTAAGCTAATCAAAGGAACTGTTAAAAAAATCAGAAATCTACTTCCTTTCTTTCTACCGCTGGCAGGCCTATTGTCCTTCTTTCTTTAACATAATATTCCAATTACGATAATGACCCTCAAATTTAGTATTCTGTCCCCAGCTCCCCACAGAAGTCGAGTCCGCAGCGGCTTTAGAAGAAGAAGAATGGGTCAAGGAATCCCGGCTGGTGCCGACAGAAGTCTGGGAGGAAGAGCCCGTGGAAAGATTGGAACACCGCACCGTCACCGAGGAGCGAAGCGTGCCGCAGGTATGTTTCTATCCCTCTCACGCGAAGTAAAATGTTGGTATGAGTGACGGTGACAGATAGATGGTGGCTATCGCAGCGTACCACAGGTAGACTATCCATCTTTCTCGCACTAAGCGGGAGGCCGGCATGAGCAATAGTGACAGATAGTCTCTCAGCTGGTACCCACCGAAGTGTGGGAAGAAGAGCCCGTGGAGAGATTGGAGCATCGCACCGTCACCGAGCAGCATAGCGTGCCGCAGGTATGTTTCTATCCCTTTCATGCAAAGTCAGATGTCAGCATGAGTGACAGTGACAGATAGAATCCCGGCTGGTGCCGACAGAAGTCTGGGAGGAAGAGCCCGTGGAGAGACTGGAACACCGCACCGTCACCGAGGAGCGAAGCGTGCCGCAGGTATGTTTCTATCCCTTTCATTCAAAGCAGGATGGCGGCGTGAGTAACAGAGACAGGTAGATCCAAAAGCATCTATGATTGTGAGACTATCGCAGCGTGCCGCCGGTAGGTTTCTATCCCTCTCGTACAAGGCGGGAGACTGGTATGAGTGACAATGACAAATAGCTGTCACTACCCGGCAGCATTTGCGACTGAAGCGCCATCCAATGTTTCCATCCCTCTCAAGCAAAGCATGATGATGGTATGAGTGACGGTGACAGATATAAAAGGAATCCCGGCTGGTGCCGACAGAAGTCTGGGAGGAAGAGCCCGTGGAGAGACTGGAACATCGCACCGTCACCGAGGAGCGCAGCGTGCCGCAGGTATTTTGATTTATTTATTCATTTATTTATTTACTTGTCACATGATTGATACAGGTGGTAAGAATAATACAGTTTAGTATAGTATGTTTCCATCCCTCTCGCACATACCGGAATGCCGACATGAGCGACAGTGACAGATAGACCCAAGAGCATCTGTGATTGAGAGGTATACTATCTGTCCCTCTTCCGTAAAGCGTGATGCTGGCACGAACGAAGGTGATAGATAGACCCGAGAGTATCTATGAGGTCCCTAGAACGTAATCAGAAGTTTAGAATGTTTCCATCTTTCTCACGCAAAGTGAGATGCTGCCATGAATGACATCATGTTCCACGATGACCGTAACAGATAACTTCAAAACCACGTTACGTAAACAGCGTATTGAAGTAAGCGCTGCTGGAAGGATTCATGGCCAGTCCAAACCGAGGTTTTCCACCATCCAACTATAGTTTCCACCATGCTACGCCTGTACAGTTAACATCTACAGCTCGGCCGCTAAAACCAGTCAGTAAACGTTAAACAGGCCCAGACGATAGCTTCTAGATCTTAGACGAGTTAAAAACCACCTCTAGTTTTCACCGGAACCCCTTTGACAAATTCTCCATGGCGTCATAGTAAAATTAACCTAAGTAATCCCTGATTTAATATATTCTATTTAATTCGTCCAGGTCAAGGCCCTCTACGCGTTTACCGGGCAAGGCATATCAATGCAAAAGGGCGAGGTGATGTTCCTCATCAACAAGACCAATCCGGACTGGTGGTCGGTGCGGAAAGCTGACAGGACCGATGGCTTTGTCCCCGCTAATTATGTGCGAGAGATCGAGCCGAGGGTTGTGCCGGTAAGTGAGAGCGATTGGTGATGGCGTTAAGAATGTTACGTTTGTAATTATGGGGTGGAGGGAGACAGATTGATGTATAAAAAATATGAAAAACTACTCTAAGAACATACCTACAACATTTATAACTTTTATAACTTTATAAATAACTTTATTCTGTCTTTAACAATGCACATGGTATCTTAACGAAAAAATTACATTTAACAATAGGAGCTGTATTAAGATAGGGATCATTAACGTCTATACTAGTTACATTTAAACTGTGTGACAGACGCTAATTCTTCCACCAATTTAATTTCACAGTTGTAATTTAGTTGATGATGCCAAACATAATTTTAATTAAGTACTATAGCTTTTGGTAAATAGGTACCTACTTGTGAGTGTGTGAGTGTCGTGTGTGTGTGTGTGTGTGTGTGTGTGTGTGTGTGTGTCGAGTGTGTGTAAGAGAGAGTAGAATATGTATTTGAAATTGTACGTACGTGTGCAGTGCATATTAAAACAAGTGAGTGTGTAAGAGAGAAAGAAGGAAAGAAAGAAAGAAAGAGCCCTGCGATGTAGATCTTGGGATCGGTTTTATCTGTAAAAGATAGACAACCACTCAATTTTCTCTCTATAACTGCAATCAATTATGGCGACTTTATGAGATTCTCTGTTTCGTGAAATGTGAGATCTTGCAACCAATTTTTCAATGTAATTTTGAATTTGTTACGTGGGTAAGTGTAAATATCAAGGATTTTGTTTATTTTGTTGTAAAGGAATGAACAACGCACATAGTATTGTCTACTCGCAAGAGCAGTTCTATTCAGCGTCGGACTGGCCATACAGTCGGGGTGGCATTTGCCAGCCGGGCCCCAGCCTGCGCGGGCCCCCCACGGGCCTGGGTTGCGGGGCATGCGGCAACCGTAGCACAGAGGGCCCGCGCAGGGCCGTCTTTAACCTATTAGGGGCCCTGGGCACTTAAAGATCAAGGGGGCCCATATCATCTGAAGAAAGGTATTTTGAGTAGACGGGGGCCCCCAGTGTTGCCAACTTAGGGGTTTTCCCCCCAGATTTACGGGGTAAATAAGTGAGATGGGATAAAAATTTTAGGGGTCTAAAATTTTTAGGGGTATTTTTAGGGATTTTTTGACTCTTTAAATACATATTTTGAAATTTATAATATTATTATTGTTATTTTTTTAAGATAAATATACCTACAAATGGTAGCCAACAGAGACATTAATAAGACCCCTCGGTCGCAGGGCCCTGGGCACGTGCCTAAAGTGCCCAGTGGGAAAGAGGGGCCTGGGCCCGCGCAGCGTGGCCCCTGTGCTAGGATTGCCCGCGTGCATGTCTCAGAAACTATGCGTCGTACAAAAAAATTGTACAGTCATAATTTGTAGAAAATTGCTTTGCCTACAAATATGTTAGTATAACTTTTTGCCTAAAATTAAAGATTAAAGAAGTTATAAGCCTAAAATAAAAAAAACCTTTTTGCTTATGTATAACTTCTCTAATTTTTAATTTAGGACAAAAAGTTATGTAACATATTATTTGTAGGCAAAACAATTTGCTACAAATTATGCAATAGCGAATTTTTGTAAGACTTACAAAAGTGTTTTCACCCCTTTTTTTCAAGATGATGGCGGTTGGGGGACAAGAGTGGCGACCCCAAAAACTTGAGGTTAAGCTTCTATTGACCACATTGACCCACACATGTCCCAAAAATAAAATTGCGTCCTCTAATAAATTATGCAATACTCGGAAAATTGCCGGAAAATGACGGGAGTTTTATTTTGCTTTTTTTTAAATCAAATCAAATCAAATCAGTTTATTTGCATGAAAAGTGGTTTTTATGTTAATACATAAAAAAAAGCAAAATAAAACTTGTGAGAAAATAAAACGGGAGTCACGATAAAGTTCACATATGAAATTAGGTGAAACTAGATCTATTTTTATCGACAATAAGAGGTCAAAAGTTTTTAGAGTTTATTTTTTTAAATTATAGATTTTTTTTCTTCCAATTACTTATTGTAAAGAAAACGTAATAACTTTTATTTATTTATTTTATTTTATTTATTTATTTATAATCTGCTTGAAGGCTTACAGAAAGTCCAACGCGCCAACAAGTTATACAATACAGATAATTTATAATATCAATTTCAATATGTAAATTTATACTAAGAGGTATATCCTGTAAAAACAGTAATAATGCTAAATAACAGACGATACCAAAAAATACTCAGAAAATGCCATCAAATAATAAAAAATGATACTTTTTGAAAAAAATCTGCTTATAAATTCGTGTTTTTTTTTGTTATTTGATATTTTTTTCCAATAAATCCCCCTATAACAGGTGGTTTTTATTGCTTTGTATTATTCTCTATCGTATTACCTTTGTCAAACCAAAAATCAAAACATATTCTATGATAGTTTGAACAAAGGCCTACCACAACATTATTCTCCGCTACAGGTAGGGACAATTTTAATTTTAGCTAAAATGCTTATTTTACTTCGAAATCTTTGGTTTTTATTTGAAATCTAACTTGTCTTTATCAAAATTACAAATCTAGAGCCATTTTCAGTTTCGTTGTTAACGAAGCGTTGAATGGCGCGCCCGGAGAGGCTTAGTTCAAACGATCATAGCAAATGTTGTGATAGGGATAGAGACAAGCGATTTTTGGTTTTACAAAGGTAATACGATAGAGAATAATACAAAGTAATAAAAACCACCTGTTATAGGGGCATTTTTGGAGAAAATTATCAAATAACAAAAAAAAACACGAATTTAAAGGCAGATTTTTTCAAAAATTATCGTTTTTTATTATTTGTTGGCATTTTCTGAGTATTTTATGTATTTTTTTTAGCATCGTCTGTTATTTAGCATTATTACTGTTTTTACAGGATATACCTCTTAGTATAAAAGTTATAACGTTTTCTTTACAATAAGTAAATAAATAAATAAATAAATAAATAAATAAGTAATTGGAAGAAAAAAANCTCAGTATTTTTCGATAGTATCCCATCACCATGATCTAGTCTCGGGCCTCGGGATTGCGATCAGCCACCCGGGCCCTTCCGGCCCAGTCCGACCCTGGTTCTATTGAGTACTAAGAGAAAAGTAAAAATAAAGAACTAAAAAACTTTTTGGGTATTAGAGCTAGCCCTAAATCTGATCCTAAAATAAATCATTCCTTTCCAGGTGCAAGTTCGCCGCCCAGAGAAAGTCCGTACTGTCCAGCGCGTGAAGAAGACGGTCCTAGTGAAGCAGGTAATTTTCTTTTGTTTTATCTTTCTCGTCCCAACTCTTTGGCAGTGGATCTACCCACAAGTTTCATTAATATATTCTTATAATCTTTTTCATTTAATTTCTTTCTTTAAAAAAAAGAGGAAAAAAATTATAGTCCAACAACTGAAACGTCAAGTCAGATGTGTAATAGCCCAGTATTGATAGTAGCGCCCTCCTGTAAATGCCATATCAGGGACAGTTCAGTGTTCTAAAGCCCATACGGAGTGGGAAACTTTTTGGCAACATTTTTAAAATGATTTTTGTTTTCTACAGGGTGGAAACGATAAGTGATCTCACTCAATTATTTCTAAACTGTACAAGATATTGAAAAACTGGTTACTGATCCTGAAAGTGCTTCATGAGCTCGTTCAAACGGTACCAATAATAGGTTACAGAATAAACTGGATGTATCTGAAAATTCAATGTTTCCAGTTTCCATACTAAATGCCAGACACACTGACCAGACAAAATTTTCTGATAGATCCAGTTTATTCTGCAACCTATTATTGATACCATCGGATAGAGCTTGTGAAGCACTTTAAGAATCAGTAATCAGTTTTACGATATCATGTGTAGTTTTTAAAATAATGTGACTTTACCAAATGTATGGAAGCTGGAAACATTGAATTTTCGGATAGATCCAGCTTATTATGTAACCTATTATTAATACCGTTTGATAGAGCTCATGAAGCACTTTTAGGATCAGTAACTAGTTTTTTGATATCTTGTTTAATTTAGAAATAATCGAGTGAGATCACTTATCGTTTTCACCCTGTAGAGCAACGACCACGAACTGTCAATAGAAACCGATTTTGGATGACATTGGTTTGTAATTTTGTTGCTATAAGTCTATCCAATATAGCTTGATTAGAATGACAGCTGTCAAACGAATGTGACTAGTGCTGGGATACGGTTCACATAGATGTATCGATAAGTTTTCGAAAAAATGATTTAAAAAATGCACCCAATTTTTCTTATATAAAAATGACAATTATGATTTAAATTTAAAGACAGTAAAATTTAAAATTCATGTCAAGGGTGTACAACCTAAGTCGTAGTCATTATCATCAGTGTTCTTCAGTGGTTTTTTCCTCTCGCTAGAGGGCGGTGGGCATCTCTTCTAGAGCAACGGTGCTATGAATACCCAAATAATTACCGGTGATTGATTTCCGATGTTTGATTATTTAAGAATGAAATGTTTTTTGGTTTTTAATAGTGAACATTTAGAAAAACGTATAACTTGACTTAAATAATGTTAAAAAATTAGTTAGAATTTTTTTTTGATAAATATGTTAAAAAATTAGTTTTAATTTAATATGACATTTGTCGATATGTCCCAACACTAACATTTTTGTAACTCGAGATAACCTTGTAGAGACGTCGTTAATACTCTAGCTTGATTTTTATAATTTCGAATTACTACTTATTGGTGTAATTTAACGCTGCATTTACACGAAATTAAAATTTTTATTGGAAGCACTGTCGTCGAAAATATTGTTTGTAGGTCAGACGTGAATTATTTCACGTCCGCCAATATTTAGCTCTCATTGATCGCTACTACAAAGTTATGTCGTTACTTTTGATGGCAGCTGTCATTCTAATCAAGCTATATTGGATAGACTTATATTTTTATTTCTTTCTCCCAGGTGGTGCCTGTGCGTCGTCCGCGACCGCACGCCCGCCGCGCGTCCCGCGCCGCCCCCGCCCGTCTGCCCACCGTTGAAGACAGGCGAGCGGCTATCAAGAAAGATTACGGTGAGATTGGAATCTTAAGGACTTTGTCTAGTACTAGGGTCGAGGTGCAGAGAAGTCCGTTGCACAAGCGATGTCCCCGATACCGATCAGCTGTAGCTGATCGAGAAGCTTGGACAATGAGCGTAAACTCGAGACCACGGCCACTGGTCGAAGAACCTGGATTGATCTAGTCTTTAGGAGAAACAATAAACCTTTGTGAAGCTGAGTCACTGTGGAAACTATGGTGGTAGACAGAAGAGAGATTGTGTACATTCAGTTTTTGAGAGCCTACGAACAACCAAGTTGTGTAAAGGTGAGACACTGTGGAAAAGGGTGGTGGTACGAAGACGGACTGCGAATTCACATGCTTGCTATGAAAAGTTATTGCTGCCCCTGTAATCAAAATGTCCCCTGTAATGAATGCCTACAATCAATTAATTTTATTTTTCACACTGTTTAAATTGATTTACTATTGATTTTCGAGATAGATCGTTTCATCACCAATTTTTGGTTGAGGGAAGCGTGGGGTGCAAGGAGTTTGATCCGAGCAATCCGAGCGTCAATATTGTTTAACTTGTACCGATAACACTCAAACATTAGTGGAAGAATGGTGGGGCGCGTCTTCGTGGATGAATCGATCTATAAACTCCTTGTTTGTTACAGAGGAGCTCCTCCAACTCTCGGAGGCTCGCCGAGCTCAACTAGAAGACGCCATCCAACTGTACGGCTTCTTCGCGGAGTGCGACGACTTCGACAAGTGGATGAAGGAGCGCGAGAGAATGCTGCGGACTGACGACGCGGGCGACAGCGTGGACACGGCCAAGAGGAAGTACGAGGTGAGAGGAACTAGGGTCTTTAGCTTGAGGTGAGGGGAGAAACTGTTTCTTTTTACAGACCAGGTGAGAGGATGGCGTCTCCTTCGAAGCCCAAGTAGCAGGCAAAGGGATATACTGTCTTTGTTACCAAGTACCAGGTGTGGGCAGGGGTGAGGTGTCTCTCTAAAGACTCAAGTAACACATCAGGGTATGACGCGTCTCTATAGAGACCCAAGTACGAGATGAGGGGGTGACGTGTCTCGGTAGCGACCCTAGTGTGTGTTAGAGACCCTTTAGAGACGCAGAGACGAATAATTTGTCTCTTTAGACACCCTAGTTTGAGGATAGGATATGATTCGTTTCTTTAGAGAGGAGGTGAGAAGTCTCTTTAGAGACCCAAGTACGGTTTAGTTGATGGTGTGTCTCTTTATTGGTCCAAGTGACGGATGTGGGACTGACGTGTCTCTTTAGTGACCTAAGAGCCTGGTGAAGGGATGACGTATCTCTAGAGACCCCGGTACGAAATGTGGACATCATCAGGATCTAAGGTGTGGATAAGCCGCCATTTTGTATAGATCATGCGACAGCAGCAATAAACACGCTATTTTACATACATGTCATGCCATTTTGAAACAAATATGTATAGCTAATGCTTCACACACTTCTTGATGCTGAATTACAAGTTGACAATACAATGTAAATTTTTCTCCACCCAGAAATTCGTCACGGACCTCTCAGCAGCCTCCAAGCGTCTGGAACACATCGACGCAGCAGCTGAACAGCTGGTGGCTGCCAAGCACAGCCAGGCTGGCAAGGCGACCGCCAGGAGGCAGCAGCTGAAGCAGCAGTGGGACCGGCTGCTGCGGCTCAAGCAGCAGAAGGAGAAGAGCTTGGAAGGCGCTTCCAGGTGAGTGAGAGAGGCTAGGGAGCTATAGTCTGGTCTGCGAGCACGTACAATTTTGTCGCGACTGTGCGACGGGCGCCCGCAGTGAGTGTGCGAGCGCGACAGCAACATAATTACACGCGAGCGATAAGGATAGGTAGCTTGGGGTCATTGGACAAAATTCTACGTGCTCACAGACCGGGCTTTAAGCTTTAGAGCGCTGTCACATTTAGGCGATTTAGCAGCGCGACAGACGCGCTGCCGAAAATTTCATACTATGTGACAGCGGATGCATGCCTTCACATTATAAAAAACACCGCTGCCGCGCTGCTGTCGCGCTACTAACGTCCTAATGTGAAAGCGCTCTTAGGGAGTAATTTGTGTGTCGGGGACTTTAGGTAAAGACAACCCTGGGAATTTTAGGAGTACAGGGTTCATGTTAGGTGTGGGGGCTGTAGAATGATGTAGGAATTTAGTAGGTTAGGTGGCATTTAGACGAGCCGTCTTTATAGAGCTGTAAAATAGTTGGACCGGAAAACGCAGCGTGGGACGTTCTCTCATAAGATGGACCGCAAAGTTAGCAGGAAGGCGCTGGATGCAGGCCGCTACATACATTAGGTAAAGATAACCATGGGAATTTTAGGAGTTCGGGAGGTATGTTCATTGTGGGGATTGTAGAATGATGTGTAGTATGGGTTAGGAGGTGGCTCTTAGGCGAGTCGTCTTTTTAGAGTTGTAAAATCGGTTTATACGTAATTAATAGCTGCAAAAAAGCTGCTTCTAGGGGGGAAGCAGCTTAAAGAACTGCTATTGTCTAAAATGACAATGAGGCCCTAGCCTACCTCAGACTCCATATTTTTTTTGTATTTTTAACAACAACCTGTAACTAATCTTTATTTTCGTCTCCAGCGTGGAACTCTTCGGCCGGACTTGCGACGAGGCCCTCGACTGGATGGCCGAGAAGGAACAACAGCTAGCGGCCAGCAACGCGCCGCCTTCCGACCTGCGCACAGTGCAGGCCTTGCAGCGACGCCACGCACAGCTGGAGAGGGAGTTGGAGCCGCTGAGGGAGAAGGTGTCTACTGTCAACTTGCTGGCCACTGAGTAAGTATCCTGCTGGGCACTGAGTGTCAACCTAATGACCCCTGAGTGTCAACATACTAGCCACTGAACGAGTGTCAACTTGCTGGCCACTGAGTGAGTATCCTACTGGCCACTGAGTTAGTACACAGCAGCTCTTAGTAAGTAACGCACAGTAAATAACTATGCAGCAGCTCACAGCAAGTAACTCACCTTCCGCATAAACCTACTGGTCACTGAGTGTCTACCTACTGGTCACTGAGTGTCTACCTACTGGTCACTGAGTGTCTACCTACTGGTCACTGAGTGTCTACCTACTGGTCACTGAGTGTCTACCTACTGGTCACTGAGTGTCTACCTACTGGTCACTGAGTGTCAACATACTAGCCAATGAGTGTCAACCTACTGGCACCTGAGTGTCAATCTGCTGGCCACTGATTGAGTCTCAACTTGCTGGTCGCTGAGTCAGTGTCAAACTGCTGGCTACTGAGTGACTACACATCAGCTAGCGGCCAGCAACGCGCCGCCTTCCGACCTGCGCACAGTGCAGGCCTTGCAGCGACGACACGCACAGCTGGAGAGAGAGTTGGAGCCGCTGAGGGAGAAGGTGTCTACTGTCAACCTGCTGGCCACTGAGTAAGTATCCTGCTGGGCACTGAGTGTCAATTTACTGACCGCTGAGTGAGTCTCAACTTGCTGGCCACTGGGTGAGTATCCTGCTGGTTACTCTGTGTCAACCTACTGGCCACGGAGTACACAGCACTCACAGCAAGTAACGTAAGTCTGCACTAATCTGCTATAGCCACTGAGTGAGAATCCTGCTGGTCACTGAGTATCAATTTACTGACCGCTTAGTGAATGTCAATCTACTGGCCACTGAGTATCAATTTGCTGGCCACTGAGTGAGTATCAACCTGCTGGTCACTAAGTGAGTGTCAACCTGCTGGCCGCTGTTCATCAGAAATCCATCAGACCTTATTTCCACCGAAGCGGAGAGAAGGCGAGACGAGAATAGAGGAGATGTGAGCTGTTTGTTGCCGTCATCTGTCGGTATATTACTTAATGTCAATCTGCTGGCCACTGAGTGACTACACATCAGCTAGCGGCCAGCAACGCGCCGCCTTCCGACCTGCGCACAGTGCAGGCCTTGCAGCGGCGACACGCACAGCTGGAGAGAGAGTTGGAGCCGCTGAGAGAGAAGGTGTCTACTGTGAACCTGCTGGCCACTGAGTGAGTACACATCAGGTGCTATTAACGCACAGCATTCAAACCTGCACCGTCCTGGAGACAGCCACGCATAGCTGGAATCACTCGAGAGGATTCCACCGTCAAAAAAACTGTTGGCCACTGAGTGAGTATCTTACTGGACACTGAGTGTCAACCTACATGCCTTTGAGTGTGAACCTACTGGTTACTGCGTGTCAACCTACAGTCTACAGGACACTAAGTGAGTGTCAATCTGCTGGACACTGAGTGCCAATCTGCTGGACTTGAAGTGAGTGTCAACCTGCTAGGTACTAAGTTAGTGCACAGCAGGTAACAGTAGCTAGCGGCCAGCAACGCGCCGCCTTCCGACCTGCGCACAGTGCAGGCCTTGCAGCGGCGACACGCACAGCTGGAGAGAGAGCTGGAGCCGCTGAGGGAGAAGGTGTCTACTGTCAACCTGCTGGCCACTGAGTAAGTATCCTGCTGGGCACTGAGTGTCAACCTAATGACCCCTGAGTGTCAACATACTAGCCACTGAACGAGTGTCAACTTGCTGGCCACTGAGTGAGTATCCTACTGGCTACTGAGTTAGTACACAGCAGCTCTTAGTAAGTAACGCACAGTAAATAACTATGCAGCAGCTCACAGCAAGTAACTCACCTTCCGCATAAACCTACTGGTCACTGAGTGTCTACCTACTGGTCACTGAGTGTCTACCTACTGGTCACTGAGTGTCTACCTACTGGTCACTGAGTGTCTACCTACTGGTCACTGAGTGTCTACCTACTGGTCATTGAGTGTCTACCTACTGGTCACTGAGTGTCTACCTACTGGTCACTGAGTGTCAACATACTAGCCAATGAGTGTCAACCTACTGGCACCTGAGTGTCAATCTGCTGGCCACTGATTGAGTCTCAACTTGCTGGTCGCTGAGTCAGTGTCAAACTGCTGGCTACTGAGTGACTACACATCAGCTAGCGGCCAGCAACGCGCCGCCTTCCGACCTGCGCACAGTGCAGGCCTTGCAGCGACGCCACGCACAGCTGGAGAGGGATTTGGAGCCGCTGAGGGAGAAGGTGTCTACTGTCAATCTGCTGGCCACTGAGTGAGTACACATCAGGTGCCAGCAACGCACAGCATTTAGACCTGCACCGCCCTGGAGACAGCCAAGCATAGATGGAATCACTCGAGAGGTGTCCACCGTCAAAAAAACTGTTGGCCACTGAGTGAGTACACAGCAGGTCCACCGATGACCATCAGACCATCAGACCCAGTTCCCACCCAAACGTAGAGAAGACGAGACGAAAGGAGAGAAATTACTTCATGTCAACCTGCTGGCCGCCGAGTTTGTCTCAACTTGCTGGCCACTGAGTGAGTTTCAACTTGCTTGCTGACCACCCAGTGAGTATCAACCTCTTGGGCACTGAGTACACAACAGCTCTGCCGGAGCAAGTGAGTACGATCACGAGCTTAGACATTATTGACAAGCGAACTAGACACAAACACGATCGCACGCGAGCACTTAGTGCGAACGGCGACTCGATTTAAACCAGCGTCTTAACTTAGGATATTCTTACAAAACTATTGAAGGACCCCCAGCTCATCTTACCGGCGCCATGCTAATACCAACTCTATTCCCACAGCGTCAAGAACCAATACCCCAACGAGCGGGCGAACGTGGAAGCCCGTCAGCAAGAGATCAAGGCAGTATGGGAGCGGTGCCAGGCGCAGGCCGCCGAGCGACGCTCCCGGCTGGAGAGCGCCGTGGGACACCAGATATTTGGCAGAAGCAGCCAGATGCTGCAGGATTGGCTGCAGGTAATGATCATTCACATTCTATCATTCCTACAGTATTTAAGAAAGAAAGAAACACAAAAGATGTAAATAAAAGAAAAGCAAATAAGACAGAGGTAACATAAACTGAGCACTGCCACCCTGTCGCACAGCGATGCCCATCGCAATGGGACCCCACTCAGCATATGCCATGGCCCCCGGTGAGGGAGGCCACGACGCTGGTTTTCAGTGTGCCCCATGCCGAGTGGGAGTCACGGACACTAACCTATACTGCATAAAATATACATGTACATAAATAATAATAATAGTGCGCGTATTTGACACCTTAATTTTACACACACACACCACTATACACCATATTGAGCGCGGTGGTACACCAAATCTTTGGACGGAGCAGCCAGATGCTGCGGGATTGGCTGCAGGTAATAATCTTCAATCACAAAGACTTTAAATTGGGTAGTTGACGACACCATAAACATGTTACATCAAGGCACCATCTTCTAAATCTCTCACAAACACAACTTTGAGTAGTTGACATATAAAGCGCTGTAGGACACCAGATCTTTGGCAGGAGCAGCCAGATGCTGCAGGATTGGCTGCAGGTAAAAATTGTTTATCACATCCACAACTTCATAGCTCACAAGATAGGTCCCCATACTTACTGTCCGTGGTGCATATATTTTCTTAAAGTTACTTAACCTTTCTTTTGTCTACTTTCATCCGCTTCGCACTGGAGGGAAGTCGTACCTTAACTTCGAACTCCTCCTATGTTTTTCTGATTAATTTTCTTGCGGGTTCAGTGACAGTTTAACTTTCCCCCGGGACAAATTTGACCTTCACTGGTTGGGTTATTGGCGGTCAAGCTGAAGATCCTGGCTACACAGGAGTTGCAGATGTGGGAAAGAGAGGCTGGAATAGTCTCGTATTCACAACCTAAATTATTTATTTGACACCTTAATTTCACACCCACCACTTTAATTGAGATCATTTTGGGCGCTGTGGAATACCAAATCTTTGGGAGAAGTAGCCAGATGCTGCAGGCAATAAGTATTTGTGCTATTTGTTTGTTTACAAATTTAATCTGGTATTACGTAGATGGCGCTATTTTTTCCAAGCCATCTGATCAGCGTGGTGAGAGTCTACCAAATCCTCCACTATTCCCTGATAACTATAGTCCGGTCGCCGAGCACGTAGAATTTTGGCCAATGACCCCAAGCTTAGCCCATCCTTATCGCTCGCGCGTAATTATATTGCTGTCGCGACTGTGCGACGGGCGGCCGCAGTGAGTGTGCGAGCGCGACAGCAACATAATTACGTGCGAGCGATAAGGATGTGTAGCTTGGGGTCATTGGACGAAATTCTACGTACTCGGCGACTGGGCTTTAGAGACTACTGTTCCTGCAGTGAAGACCTGATGATACTCATATCTATTTCCTTATAGAACGTGCACGAGCAGCTGTCTTCCGAAGCATCGGCCAAGGACGTGGCGACGGCTGAAGCGCTGCACAAGAGACACCAGGAGCTTGGCGATGACATCAAGGCGCACGAGGATGAGTGAGTTACTTTATGATACTTTTGCTAGCTTCTATGTTGTCCTTTATTAGTATGCATGTGGGTTGCTTTTTCAGCAAAGCTAGGATGCGTGTCATGATGATTTCTTATTTATTTATTTATTTAAAGGCACAACCACAGAATACAATTCAATAAAATTACAATGATAACTTAACTATCGTATCGTAGTATTGTATCGATTTTGAACGACAAATTATGGTCAATACTATGTGGTTTGTGATCTCACAATCTAATGACGGTCGCGAGTAGCACCTGAATTCAGGCAGTACATTGCCAGACCTTTGTCCAGTAGAGGACATGGGCTTGTCTTAAATCGATAAGATTGTATGTGTCCTAGTCACACTGGATACTTATGGGGTTTGCTTGTAAAGATCTTAAAAAACTTTATAATTGTTGCAATTTACGTCGGCGAGTGAGCTTTACATGTGTGGTGACTCGCTACTGTTCGTTTTTCAAAAGTTTTGATAGACTTTACACTATCGTTATGTGCATGTGCACGTACACACACACAAGTAAAGCTCACTCGCCTTCCTGAGTTGCAAGAACTATACACGGAATACTATACGTTATGATGAGAGTTTGAAGTTTGTTTTTTCGAGCGAGCAATAATAATTTGTATTCATATTGCTCTTAGTTTTCTTGAAATTATTTAGTGGGATTATGTCTACTGTGTCTTAAATCGACGCTTTAATCCGAATGTTCCATCCGTCCCCAGGTTCAAAGAGGTGATCGGTCTGGGCAAGCAGCTGGTCGGCAACAACCCGTCGCTGACCGACGTCGCCGACAAGATCAACCATCTGCACGACGAGCAGAAGGCTGTTGAGAAACGTGAGTCGTTGTTTGACCCTTTACTAAAGCCGGACAACGGTTATTTTGGCCGGACACGCAAAGAGCCTAACCATGTCCGGCTTTATCCGGACGCCTGGCAACCCTAACTATGGGTACTAGACAACAGATATAAACATAAGGCTGAGTTGCACCACCTAACTTTAACTGTAACTATAGCGATAACCGGTGCTTTTTGTACGGAATTCGACAGATTTTTGACGTTTGTTAAAGTCAAAGTAAGATGGTGTAACTGCACACTAATTAAACAATCTGAATATGGTGGGAGACCATATTTTGAATCTTATTTTATTGTGTTACGGTCCAAATAGGTTTGAACTTATTATACCCTGAAGGGTTGAGAAAGAACTCGTTTGAAGAACTTGTTGGTTGATTAGTATGAATGGTGTTGCCCTAAAGGGCATTATTATAGACTTGATTGACTTAATATTTCGAAAACTATTTGACGAACGCGTGAGGGGTGACTGGAAACTACGAGTGTGCATAGAAATCACTTACCTACCTATGCCCGTGTATTTTTGATCGGTGTCAATGGTGATCGGAGTTTTCGTGCGGGGTACGCGGGAGTTGTGCGGAGTGTGAAGGTCATTGAGGACTCTAATCGCCTTAAGCAATTTTAATTACGAAGGAGCGTTTCATTACACAACATCGTGCTCAATGTGTATTTTTTTCTTTTTGTGTAAATAAGGCTATAGAGCTCTTTCACATTAGGGCGTTAGAAACGCGACTACAGCGCGGCAGCGGTGTTTTTATAATGTGAAGGCATGCATTCAAAGATTCAAAGATTATTTATTCACCGAGATAATGTGGTACATTCGTTGTCGCATAGTATGAAATTTTCGGCTAATTACTAAATCGTCTAAATGTGAAAGTGCTCATATTCTTCTTCTTCTCTTCTCCAGACTGGGCGGAGAAAGACGCGCGTCTAAAGCAGCTAGTACAACTAGCTAGTTTCAACCGCGAGGCCGACCACATCGACGCGGCCAGCGGCGCGCACCTGGCTTGCCTCGACTACCGTCATACTGGGGTACGTACACATCATCATCATCATCATCTCAGCTATAGGACGTCCACTGCTGAACATAGGCCTCCCCCAATGCTTTCCACGTTGATCGATTGGTAGCGGCCTGCGTCCAGCGCTTCCCTGCTATCTTTACGATGTCGTCGTACGGTACGTACACAACTAAGCTACGATGTAAACCGTGGCGACATCTATCAAAGCGCCCGACAGATAGCGCTAGACCTATATCAGGCAAGTGGATGAAGGTCAATGGCAAGCAAATACAATAATATGCTGTACGACCGGCTTTACGGTGTTTTTTACTCACTTCCAGACTGATGTTCCTGTGTAAAATGTCCATATTTATTTATTTATACAGGGTGTTAGGTAAATGGGTATATGAGCCGACACTAGCCCATGTTAACATGGGCATATGAATGATATGGTGAAGTTAGAAATTTGATATCATCATTTAATTTTTTTAAATTTTCATACAAAATAAATTTTATAAAATCCGATTTGTATGAAAATTAAAATAATTAAAATGAAGATATCAATTTTCTGACTTCACCATACCATTTATATGGCCATGTTAACATGGGCTAGTGTCGGCTCATATACCCATTTACCTAACACCCTGTATTTACTTCTTGTTCCCAGTCGTCTGTGGACGAAGCAGAGGCGCTTCTCAAGAGACACGAAGAATTAGAGGCGCGTCTAGCAGCACAAGACGATCGCCTGGCTGCGCTCAAGCAAAGAGCCGCCAACTTACAGCGACAACAGCACTATGCTGCTGACCAGTGAGTATACAACACTACTAACTGCCAATCGCACACTAAGAGCCACCCAGTAATACTCGCAACAGTAAGGGAACACCCACCAACACTAAGGAAACACCCACAAACACTAAGGGAACACCCACCAACACTAAGGAAACACCACCAACACTAAGGGAATACCCACCAACACTAAGGAAACACCCACCAACACTAAGGAAACACCCACCAACACTAAGGGAACACCCACCAACACTAAGGGAACACCCTTCAACACTACGGGAATACTTACCAAAACTATTAAACTGACTAAAGCCCGGTCTGTGAACACGTAGAATTATGTCCAATGACCCCAAGCTATCCATCCTTATCGCTCGCGCGTAATTATGTTGCTGTCGCGCTCGCACACTCACTGCGGGCGCCCGTCGCACAGTCGCGACAGCAATATAATTACGCGCGAGCGATAAGGATGGGTAGCTTGGGGTCATTGGACAAAATTCTACATACTTACAGACCAGACTATAGTAGGCACTTAACAACACTCAACCCAAGATTACTCTACTGACAAGTGAATACTCAACAACTCTCTCAACACTAATTGAATAGTGAATATTCACCAACACTTCCAGCGCTAACTTTCCTAGCACTGAGTATTCACTAACGCCCTTCACAAACATTACTATGAGGCCTCACAGTGCGTTTGGACGCACAGGGCGACACACGAACCAATCACAGAGCTCTATTCAGCGCTGTGCGTTCGATTTGCTGCTTCACTTAAGCAACTATTGGGGGTCATTGTGCAAAATCAAACATGTATGCCAATTTTCAATATCTCTAAAGCGACAAATTGTTTCTATTATAAGGTCATATTTCTCGGCGATTCTCGAGAAATTTCGACCAGAAAGTCTGCTCGTATATTATGTATATGAAGGACAATACTAATAAACACTTTTCTTCCAGCATCGTAGCGCGGCGAGACGCAGTCGTACAGAAACGCGACGCGGTGCGACACGCTGCGGCGGATAGAAGGCGGGCGCTACTCGCCAGCTTGGCGCATCAACAGGTTCGTATTTAAAAACAATCAAGATTACTATGCTAATTGCCAGTGGCGAAACTACCGCCGTATTATTATACGACTAAAGACGTATTTTTCTTAAAGGTTTTAAACCATTGTTTGTCACTTGTCATCCGCTTTGAAATGGAGGAAAGTCGAACCTTAATTTCGAACTCCTCCTATGTTCTTCTGATTAATTTCGTTGCGGTTCCAATGACTGTTTAACTTTCCCCCGGGACAAACTTGACCTTCATTGGTCGGGTTTTTATGGCGGCCAACCTGTAGATCCTGGCTACACAGGAGTTGCAGTGGTGGGAACGAGAGGTGGGAATAGTCCCGTAATAGTATCTTAGATACACTCCAGCATCAAAACACGACCCGAAATAGGGTGCACTAATTCCAATTAGAATTCTTTTCATGACAGTCGCGCATGAATCGTTAATTGCAAAATAATGAAATTAACTGATTAATTTTTATTTTTAGTTCCTCGCCGCTGCAGAAGAACTCCAGAGTTGGATCCAGGACAAAACTAAAACGGCGAAAGATCAGAGCTACAGGTAAACTGTGGCCTTATTATGTTTTGGTCTTTACGACATAATACTAAGGTTGTTGTAGTTCTTGCAACTCACAAATGCGAGTGAGCTTTACTTGTGTGTGTACGTGTACTTGCACATAACGATAGTGTAATGTNGAGATAAACAAGCAGCTTCACCGAGACTTGGCTAGTTTTTTACAGAATGTTTTTGGTGGGATTGTTTTTACTAAAACTTTGATAAAATGATGATAAAAAAATACATAATTATGATTGAATAAGAAGTCCGCAATTTTTACGGCGGTCATCGTCAGATTTTTTGCATGTTTTCACGCAAAATGAATGGGATCCCTAAAATCTTGTCATTAAGTAAATTTTTGATGGTTTTCCATGTCGATTTTATGAATGTTCTCCTTATTGTTGACCCTTAAATTGTCAAGTTGCTAAAACTTAAAATTTTTCATCCCTTATGGGTCATTTGCCAAACTTTTTATTATCATGTGTATGTATATCTTTATTTTGTGTTGTGCCTTAGATCGGCCAGTCCCTCCAGACATCAGACCCGGCTCGTGCAGCGGAAGTATCAGAACAACTCCATGCGCTTCAGATAGCTTGGGAGCAGCTGGTCGCAGCATCCCGCGATAAGGGCAGCAAGCTGCGGCAAGCTGCATTACAGAGACAGCACAGGCGGTGAGACATTAGTTTATATTGGACAGTATCAGTAATAACTGCTCACGCTGCAAACAGCTTGGGAATCAAGCTGCAACAAGCTGCGTTACAGAGACAGCACAGGAGGTGAGAAATCACTTATTAATGATTTGGAAAACATACGTCATTATTTTCAGGTTATTTAGTATCCACTGCAGGAAATGACGCTCTTCTATATACTAGAAGCAAATGAAGGATTTGGCCTTCACTTTCCACCCTGGCCAAATAGGTTGGGGAGACCTGATGTTCGCATATTTATCCTCTTACGACATCCACAAAATAAAAAAACCTTTCTTTTTTTTTATTTATTTATTATCAGAAAATGTATGTTTACAGACAGGTCCAAAACACATATCTATATACAGGGTGTTAGGTAAATGGGTATATGAGCCGACACTAGCCCATGTTAACATGGGCATATAAATGGTATGGTGAAGTCAGAAATTTGATACAATCATTTTATTTTTTTTTATTTTCATACAAAATAAATTTTATAAAATCCGATTTGTATGAAAATTAAAATAACTAAAATGAAGATATCAATTTTCTAACTTCACCATATCATTTATATGCCCATGTTAACATGGACTAGTGTCGGGTCATATACCCATTTACCTAACACCCTGTATATAAAAGAAAGTCGTGTTAGTTACTCCACTTATAACTCAAGAACGGCTGAACCGATTTAGCTGAAAATTGTCAGGGAGGTAGTTTAGAGCCAGGAGAAGGACATAGGATACTTTTTATCCCGTTCGAAATAACAAAAAGTCTGCTTATTTATTGCCATTAAGGCGGTACAAAGTTCGCCGGGTCAGCTAGTATATAATATAATTAATTTACATTTAGTTGCATGTCATAAATTAGGATTACCATGTCAAATCAAATACAAAAATAAAATACATTATCATTAATATGGTCATTAAATACAAGTCATAGCTCCAGAGACAGGCGTCCAAGGAAGAACATAATGTAAAACAGTCAAGTTTTGCCCGCGGGTTCGCAGAAAAACTTTATCGCGCTCGTCCCTGTTTCAATAACCGGGATAAAAACTATCCTGTGTCCTTTCCCGGGACTCAAACTATCTCTATGTCAAATTTAATCAAAATCAGTTCAGTGCTTTAGACGTGAAAGCGTGACAGACAGACAGTGTTACTTTCCCTTGTATGGATGACTTGAAATCTCGTATTTTTCCTCGTTTTTTTCAGAACTGGCAAAATTACACGTGCTCTTGTTTTTATGGATATCAAAATATCTTATTTATTTAGGGCTTATTTAGCACGTAGAGTTTTACCTAGATTACATTTTAATACACGAGTAATAAAGACTACTATTTAGTTCAAGATAAGACAAGTGCAGGAAATTGCAGTAAATAGGTTTATATTATTTATTTGTAAAGTAAACAACCTGATACTACTCGTCATATTTTCACTAAACAACATCGCAACCTTAAAACTTCAATCTCAATTCAATTTAACTGAGATAATTAACTTGGAAGTCATTAAGTCATTTACTTAAAAGTCTATAATAATTAAGTTATCACTTAACCAATTATGTTAGCTTGAATATTGTTTAAAGTTTTAATAAAAAAAAATAAACAATTTTCAGTACAGCTTTAGAAATATTGATATCAGACCTAACTAGTGCTCTTTCTACTCGTAACTATCATAATTAAAGGACTGACGAGGCAAATGACTCCAGCAGGTATATTCAGCAAGCTTAAGTGGGCCCTTAGAGGTTGAAGATAGAGTGAACTACCAAGATTTTAGGTAGCAGTAGGTAGGGCTAAACAAACAGTTGTCGAGTCGCAACTACGGACCGGATCATTTAGTAATGGTCGCAGGAAATTTTTGGAAATATCTCTGAATGCAGTTCTACTTCTTTTCAAAAATAAAGGAATGTTTTCTTTGAGTAAAGTTTTCTATCTACAGTATTAAAAGTACTTTCCCTCCAGGTGGCATTACAAAATTCCACCCTGTACGTTCCAGTACCAGAGGTGGAATTGTGTAATAAAGCAATCGTAATCATTTGACAGTTCATAACGTACCATTATTCTGTCAAACGCTTTGTTTAACTGACTTTATCGTACGTTATGAACTGTCAAAAGATTACGATTGCTTTACACAATTCCATCTCAGATCTAAACAGTTCCAATACTAACCATAACTACAGCTCCAACAAGACCCAAGGAGAGTCCAGCTAGCACGTCACTCCAGTGGTGCCTGTTGTCTGAGATCCTGGATAGGACCGTGAACCAGCACAGCATGAGCGCTCCGAATTGGAGAGTGTGGCGGACTACCCTCGTTCCATTCCAGATCATACGCTTCTCTAGGTAAAGCTGAAAGGAAATGAAAACTTTCATTAATATGTAGAGTTAGATATTTTATTAATTAAAAAGTACGATAATATACAAAAGTAAGTATTTTTGCTTCATTGCTAAAACGTTTTAACATAGGTGACAGAAGCTGCAAAATGTTTTCTAAGACCCAGTTTTTGATTAGTAGTTAAAATAACCAATAGTCGGGGCTTCTTGGCGGGAATCTGAAGCGTCATGTTAGCGGTTTTGTTTTATTTTCTCAAATTCGTGTCTGGGCGACTATTAATGTGTAATAATGGTGGATTATTAACCATTGAGTGTTGGTGAACGTGCGTGAGTGTGGGGTAGTGAAGCAAAACAGTGCATCGTGATTCTTCTGGTTCTCTCAAGTTGTCCATAGGAGGTCTCAGTAAAGCACCACCACTTTACTGAGACTCAAAGGGTGGGAAGGGGTATCATCTATCATCCTTCATTAAATCATTACTTGATCTTTGTCAAGTCGACCTCGACGTGTATTGCCAACATCATTAAAAAAGAAGAAGAAGAACCAATTATAGAAGAAGTTTTTCGAACAATGGTTAGCTTGACTTTAAGTACATTTTTTAAATATTTGTTTACATTTTTTAATATTTAACCATTTAATATTTATGTGTAAGACCGTTATGAAGAAAACACTTTTTTGACTCTTCGGATCATCGAATCTCAGAAACGCTGACTCTTAGGAGAAAGTGTATAGACAATTTTGATAGATAATTGTATGGTCTTAAACCTTGTCATACATATTTTTGTGATAAAACTTACCGTTTGGCTGAAAATCTCAAAAACCCGTATTTTTTAACTTTGACATAGAATTTTTTTTAGAACGTCTTGTCGGATCCATGGAGACTTTTCACAGTTAATTCATAATGGTGCTCCGAACATTCGTACCAATTTTCAGCTGTATGCGAATTATTGCAGGGTTCATGTCTAATTTGACTAGACTATTAGTAGCAAAACAATTAGTTATTTTAACTATGAAACTAAAAACTGGGCCTTGGTTTAAAACTTGTTTGGTTTGGAAAACTGTCCTTTATAAACTGGCTCTCTGTAAAGTAGAACATATTAAAGGATGTATTTTATTACCGTGTGTATTTTGTTATAAGTCATCGTAAGTTCCGTTCAAGGCCGAAACGAATAATTTTAAAAACTATTTCAGTAATTACAATATTTACATTCCGTAAACCATAACCGTAAAGGTAGAGTTACTGAAAATCCACGTGTTCTTGTCAATAAACAATATAAAATTGTGTGAACAATACATCAAATATCGATATTTTGTGTCGTTTGTTGACAAGCCAACAATGCACTATAATCTGCCCATTGAAGAATTGTATGGCGACATGACATATTATTTCAAGACAATAGTTACTAGTAATGTAGATCCTCATAATTTATAAATACATTTTCTTTTAATATTAACTCTAAAAATCTTATACGTTTAGTAACCCGAGCAAATATGTTTGTTAATATCAAATCTAGTTTTTTTTTTCTTAGCGAGTTTAAATGAAGTCCAAATAAATAAGCTGCGTAGTTCTAAAAATTGATTTAAAACCAGGAAAGATCGCATGTAAACTCTAGATAGCCAGCCGGATCTATTACCATACCTACATTAAATACTAGTTTTTGCTGTTTTAAGATCCAAACATTCATATTTTTTGTGCTTAAAAGACAGGTTTTAATATTTTTATCAAGGAGCAAACACAATTTTTCAAGTCGACCACATTCCAAACTATGCAAAATGTATTAAAGACCACTCTAATGTGTTGTAGATGTACACTGGAAAAATGCACCCTGGAACTGGATAGATATTTTAATGCTGTAGCANGCCACTGTCTTCGCTACTAGCAAGTGACAGGACCTTACTCTACAGTGGCGCTAACTGGTGAGCGCTAAAACGATAGCCCTCATTATAACAACTATACATCTTTACAATGCTACATAGAAACCCAAAATTTGTGATACCACCAGACCGCGATTCTTTCATCTTCAACGCTATAAAATCTATGACTTATTCGCCAATTTTCAACCGACTTAAAAAAAAAGGAGGAGGTTGTCAATTCGACCCGTATGTTTTTTTTTTCTATGTTTGTTACGCGATAACTCCGCCAATTATGAACCGATTTGAACAAATCTTTTTTCGGCGTATAGGTAATACCTCAAGGGTGGTCCCATTTAAATTTAATAATAGAAAAAACAACCCCCAAGGGTGGAAAATTGGGGATGAACTTTTTTATACGCAATATCTCCGCCGATTATAAATAAATTTGAACGATTATTTTTTTGTTGAATAGGTATTATCAAAAGGGTGGTTTCATGCGAATTTGAAGAAAATATTTCACCCCCAAGGGTGGAAAATTGGGGATGAACTTTTTTATACGCAATATTTTTAATTTTTAGTTTTTTTTTGTGTTCACGCATTTGAAGTCGGTTTTATTTTTTTAAAAAGTTAATTATATAGTGTGTTAAGCAAGCACACAGTGACGGTGTTTGCTCGGACAATAATAGCTCCGTGCGCCAAGATTAGTCGATGTATGAATAAAATTGTTAACGATATTGTGATATCGCAGGGATCTCGCCAACTTGGAGCGCAAGCTGCAAAAGCACGAGGCATTCGAACGGGAACTGCAGGCCAACGAGAAACAGCTCAGGAATGTCGAGAGCGTGAGTATTGTATACTATACTACTTTCTACAGCGATTTCGCCCGTATTTTGAAAGTTCCGACATTTAAAAGGTTTATTATTTTTACCATCAATCCCTAATTTTTAAGTGACCGCTATAGTAACACATAACAGGAATTTTGTATTCATAGGGGTCACTTAAACATTAGGGATTGATGGTGAAAACGGGCATTATACTTTAAGACTATAAAACTAAAATTGAAACTGATGTCTTTTTTGAGTCAGTTGCTAAAACTGTCATATTGTCGTTTAATAATTTTGTTCTTTTAATCTGCCAATCGTTAAATCTATCTGGGGGCACGGCAGTGCCCCCGCCAAGTCGAGCGCGAAGCAAACACTGTCGTACCATCCTTTACTGGAACCATTTCGCCGCATTTTCAGGCCCCTATTTGAGAACCTCTGGATAAGACCAGAACGCAGAAATTTTCGTCATCTAGTAAGCTATAATCACATACTTAAAATCCAAAATTTCAAGTCTGTAGGTCATTTAGTTCTGAAGTTAAGTGAAAGCAAAGTTTCGCATTTATGACACTCACTCACTCACTCACTCACTGATGATCCATCAAAATAGAACTAGTACTTCCCATAAACTCAGAGAGCTGAAATTTGGTACAGAGTTAGGGTTTAATGGCCACATAAAGGGAAAACTATAAAAACTAGGAAAATCGAAGATCTGGAGTAACACCACATTCATAATCAATACTACTAGCGCCACACCGGCACCGTGGTGTTCACCTGTACCGCTCACCGCTAGATGGCGCTAGCACTTTGAGCGTCGATTTTCTGCACCGCGGTGTCATTAAAACGATTCTTATTCCTTGTCCATTTTAAAGGTCGTTGAATTTATTAGTGCCAAATATCGTAAAAAAAAATTCGAAAATANTTATAATCCTGATAAATGTAGCTTTCAGGTCATATTTTTTTTATTAGATTATCTCCAGTGGTTTAAAAGTAAACGACGTTTATTTAAAAAAATACTTTTTGGTTTTTGTGAATTTTACTCAATATTTCAATTTTTTTGTATGAAAAGGCAAAAAGTTTGTTCTAGAAATGAATTCGCCATCCTTTAATTATCCGAAAATGATACCACACTTTCCATAATACCCATAGTTTTGAAGATATGGGCCTTAAAGTGAAGCGCGGCGGAAGGAAACTTGCCCCCCCTCCCCCTGCTACCACAGGGGGGGCTCCCGATGTCTACCGACGGAAATCCACTCAGGAGCACCCAAAGAACCACTGTTGCAAAAATGAGCCTTCTATACCAAAGTGGAGGGGTCTCCATACAAATCATTGCACTAAATTCCCTACTAAGTCAACACAAATCATTGCAGTCAGAAATAAACATTAAAACAAGTCACACAATGTTAATTAAGTACAAATGTCATTAATAAACGAAAAGGCTTTGCAACACAACTGCCCAAGACTGCATTTTTCCTTGCATTAGGTCTAGTACACCCAAAAATTTTAAAAATGACCACCAACAAGGTGGATAGATAAAATTCTAAAGAAGGCGTTGGATGCAGGCGGCTACCAACTGGCCAATCTGGAAATCCTTGGGGATGTTCAGCATTGACTGTCCTAAAATGATGCCCTGCAAAACTACACTATACGGTAGTTGCAGCAGTGGGAATGAGAGGTGGGAATAGCGCCTTCTAAACGCGGTAAAAAAACAAAAGTTTCGAATTAGTCCGTCAGTTAACTTGTCAAAAAATACTCGACGCGTATTTTTCAATCTTTCAAACTAATTGAAAAAGCGCGCCAAAATTCAAAAGAAAAGGCCTATGACGTCAAGGAGTGTTTCAAAGTATAGAACTTTGTGACGTCACGCGAAACTTCAACGCACCATTACGTCGTAATTACTTGCTTGATTGACAAATAAAAATATACGTGTCCAATATTTTTAGTAACTTAATTGACGGGCTAAATGTTAGGTTTTTTTTTTAAGGAAACCAGTTTCCTTTTCTGAAATATTTGTTTATATTGTAATATAAATTGTCGACAAAGTTGCTGAAGTTTCCAAATAAATCAATAATTATTTCCAGGAGCGTGGAAGACGCCAAGGCTCGGCTCGTGGACTTGGAGCGAGCGCTCAAGAGCGAGGAAGTCGGCACCGACCTGAGGAGCTGTAAGAGGCTCATGACTCAGCACCAGGTGAGAACAGACCTTATGCAGTTGTGGTAGGGTTGATTTTGCATCAAAGTGTAGTCTGATTTGCCGTCAAATGTACTTCTGTAGGTAGCCTAGATGGCGCTCGATTTAATTAGAACGCGGTGTTAAAGTATTGTTTCCATTTATAAATGATTTGTCGCCCGTATCAGGCCTGTTCATCTCCGCGAGTTTACATCGAAAACAAAACACGCACGATGGCCCACCTACAGGATACTATTCGACAAGGCCACACATACGAGCGAACATTGACACTCACGCACGCGTATTCTTGTGTATGATGGAATAAAATAAAGAAAATGGTGTAGGTACTAAATACTGTGCAGTATTTAACTGCCTAAATAATTATAAAAACACAGAATGTACTTTTTTCAGTTGCCTCAAGACACTGAGAGGTAAATAAGTAGTTAATATTATTCTTGATAATTCATGCTAAATCATGTATTTCCTCCGCCATTTTCCGCAGTTTGGCACCTCACGTCACATCATTTTACCGAAGTCAGCGCTATAGCTTCGGCGCAGTGCCGATCACTGACGTTTGTCAACAAAATGGTGCTTGACTCTTGAGACAGGCTAAATTACACCATATTGTTAATGACATTGAGCATACATTTTTTTAAATACCTTCGCGAAGTAAAACTTCTGTACGTAGTACTTATTATTATTCTGTGCCCGTATTCACCAACAATGCTTGCTTAAGTGAAGCAGCAAATCGAACGCTCAGCGTTGAATAGAGCTTTGTGATGTGTGGTCCGAGCAATCCGAGCGGCATTATTGTAGTGTGCGTGTGCACTCATGGATCATTTAACGTGTACCGATAACACTCAAACATTCGCGGAAGAATCGATTCGAAACTATAACTTTCTTCTGTGTTCTTTATACTAATATGTCGTTATCTCCCAACAGGCTGTAGAACAAGAGCTAACCCAATGGGAACAAAAGGCCTCGTCGCTATCCGCGCAAGGCGAGGACCTCGTATCGGACGGCCACTTCGACGCCGCCGCTATACAGCGGGAATCCGCTGCGTTGACGCGCGCCCTTCAAGCATTACATGCCCCAGCTGCTGACAGAAGGAGAGCGCTCAGCACTAGTCTACAGTGAGTCTTATTGCGATAAAGTCCGGTCGCCGAACAAATAGAATTTCGTACAATGACCCCAAGCTACCCATCCTTATCGCTCGCGCGTAATTATATTGCTATCGCGCTCGCACACCCACTGCGGGCACCCGTCGCACAGTCGCGACAGCAATATAATTACGCGCGAGCGATAAGGATGAGTCTTGGGGTCATTGGACAAAATTCTACGTGCTCGGCTACCAGACTATAGGTGTACCCCCTACAGTTAACGAGAGTTGTATGATAAGACATTTTTGTCTTATGTTTAAAGTCATAAAGTCTCTTTTGGCATATTCTATTCTGTTATTTTCGTTTTTGTGTATGGATGGCGAGAGAATGATGACTTGATGTTTTAATATTAATTTATTTTTAATAAAGAAACACAGCCTTAAGACAATTTTATTAGAAACGATTCTACACACAAAGTTGCAGTTTGCGTTAAGAATTCACTTCATTCAGATATTTCAATCAGACACCTTCATTCTGGGATATCCTGTAACAGTCTCAACATATTTTTTTGCAATTCAATTTTCAAAAGCGCCTTATTAAACCAAACATCTCTTTCGCAGGCTCCACAAATTCGCTGCCGAAGTAGCCGGCGAGCTGGACTGGCTGAACGAGCGTAAAGCAGCGGCATCGTCCGAAGCCCTTCCCGGTGACCTCCACGCTGCCCAGACGGCGCTCAAGAAACACAGCAAGCTTGTTGGCGAGCTGGCTGGTAGAAAACCGCTGGTGGAGCGCGTCATCGGACAGGGACGCGCTCTGATGGAGGACAGGCATCCGCAGGTCGACAAGGTGAGTGGACTGACGCTACAGCACGCGACGCGACGCTACAGGACGCTACTGAACGCTGCGTCTTAAATCAGCGACGAGTGTTTTGAAGCGTCGTGACATGGACTGACGCTACAGCACTCAATGCGACACTACAGGATGCGACACTACAGGATGCGACGCTACAGTATGCGACGCGACGCTACAGTATGCGACGTGACGCTACAGGACGCTAAAAGACGCTACTGAACGCGGTGTCTTAAATCAGCGACGAGTGTTTTGAAGCGTCGTGACATGGACTGACACTATAGCACGCGACCCTACAAGACGCGATGCGACGCTACAGGACGCGACCTGACGCTACAAGGCGGAATCTACACTTGCGAGCAAAAGTATGGAATCACTTACATGAAGTTGTTGCCACGCGATCTTGTGAACTAACGAATTTGTTAGTAACAAAAAAAGTGGCACTAATTTAAAGATTAAACTTTTAACTTTAAATTGATACCAAATTCATTGAAATCACACCAGTATTTAAAAAGATATCCCGGTTAATGTGAAGAAGTAAGGAAAAAGACATGTATCAACTGTTTGATACGTCGCGAGTTGCGGCCTATTTACCCCCTATAAAAGCACGTGTTTTCGGATTTTTGCTTTCACACGTTGATCCTTACACATCTCCGCTTCTTTTGACACTTTACCTAGGATTCTACACCTTCAGAAGCAGCACAAATCGTTGCACTATTGCAAGAAGGGCTCAGCCAGAGGGCTGTCGCACTTCAGCTCCACATAAGCCAGTCTTGTGTTTCTAAAGTTTTAATACGCTTTCAGGAGACTGGTGGCTTTATCCCGAGACCAAGTTCTGAACAGCGCTGGTGCACATCGCAGAGGGATGACCGTTTTTTCATGTCAAACTCTCTATGAAATCGTTATTTGACTGATATCGACGTCCAGTAAGAGCTCAGAAATGTTCGTAGGATAGCTGTTAGTGAGTGGACAGTTCGTCTAAGATATGAGCAATAGAATTTGACTCCAAAAAGGTCTGCCACAGGCTCGAAACTGACGGCAAGTCACCGACTAGCACGCTTTCAATTAGCTCGCACTTATTTTGATGGGAAGGCGAGTAATGGAGGCGAGTTTTGTTCTCCGATGAATGCAGACTGTGTTTGCAGTGCAGCAGTCGAAGAGGTCGGGTCTATAGGCGGCCTGGGGAGAGATTTGTGCAGTGCTGGTTCGCTGAAACACTGGCTTATAGGGGTGGCTTGCTCGACTTCCCATCGAGATGTGTACGAGCAAATTGAAAGCGTGCTTATCGGTGACCTGCCGTCAGTTTCGAGCCCGTGGCAGGCTTTTTTGGAGTCAAATTCTATTGCTTATATCTTAGACGAACTGTCCACTTGCTAACAGCTATCCTACGAACATTTCTGAGCTCTTGCTGGACGTCGATACCAGTTAAATGACGATTTTATAGAGAGGTTGACATGAAAAAACGGTCATCCCTCTGTGATGTGCACCAGCGCTGTTTAAAACTTGGTCTCGGGATAAAGCCACCAGTCTCCCGAAAGCGTCTTAAAACTTTCGAAACCCAGGACTGGCTTATGTGGAGCTGACGTCAACAACCCGCTGGCTGAGCTCTTCTTGCAATAGTGCAACGATTTGTGCTGCATCTGAAGGTGTAGAATCCTAGGTAAAGTGTCAAAAGAAGCAGAGATGTGTAAAAATCAACGTGTGAAAGCAAAAATCCGAAAACACGTGCTTTTATAGGGGGTAAATAGGCCGCAACTCGCGACGTATCAAACAGTTGATACATGTCTTTTTCCTTACTTCTTCACATTAACCAGAATATCTTTTTAAATACTGGTGTGATTTCAATGAATTTGGTATCAATTTAAAGTTTAAAGTTTAATCTTTAAAATGGTGCCAGTTTTTTTGTTACTAACAAATTCGTTAGTACACAAGATCGCGTGGAAACAACTTCATGTAAGTGATTCCATACTTTTGCTCGCGAGTGTATATATATAAAAATGAAACCCGTTTCGCGTTGTCACGGCATCACGTGTGAACGGCTGAACCGATTTCGATAATTCTTTTTTTTAAATGTTTGTGGAAGTCCAAGGATGGTTCTTACGGAAAAAAATATTAAGAAAATCTCTACGCTAAGGCGGTACGAAGTTCGCCGGGTCAGCTAGTTGACAATAAAATCTGATTGGTTATTCAAAAAAATTCTCCGCTCCGCCTTGGCGGAAACTGGGACTTATGTCCAAGGATAATTATTACCATAATATACCTATAACTAAATTGCATTTAACAATGTGTCGTTTAACGATACAAGATATGTACCATCCTAGATCCCACTTGCATCCCACTTAACGCCAGGTGCGATTGTAATCAAATACCTGCCTTGTTATACATACTTTTTTATGAATGCTACAATGTAACCTTGATCCTGCCCATGCTACGTCTTCCAGCCAGGGCTGGAAGACGTAGCGTGGGCAGGCCTCCTACTAGGTGGACCGACGATCTGGTAAAGGTCGCGGGAAGAGCCTGGATGCGGGCAGCGCAGGACCGTTCATTGTGGAAAACCTTGGGGGAGGCCTTTGTCCAGCAGTGGACGTCATTTGGCTGAAACGAACCTTGATCAAATAAATAAATATCTATCTTTCATTTCAGATCTCATCTCTCTGCGAGTCGCTATCCACCGCCTACGAAGAAGTATCAGCGGCGGCCGAAGCCCGCGGCGCGCGTCTGGAAGCCGCGGCGCGCGCGCAACAGTTCGTGCACGACGCGGCCGAGCTGGAAGCCTGGATGGCGGATAAGGCTGCTGCGTTAGCTGATGCTGACGTTGGCAGAGACAGGCATAGGGCGACGCAACTCCTGACGAGGCACAAAGTGAGTGATCCACGATTTGACAGCTTCTCGCATTACAAGCGAGCAAGACCAGAATATCGGAATAAAGACACTTTGCAGAGAGTCAAGTAACTTAAACAGGATCAGACTTACAGCACCATTGCAGGATCAAAAAGTAGGATACAACCTTGCAGCTGTTGACGAGACACAAGGTGAGACAGTAGCCTGTAAGATGGTCCGTAGTCCATATAACAACAGTAGGATCCTAATATCGGAATAAAGACACGTTGCAGATGGCTACGCATCTGCTAATAGGGCATAGGGAGAAACCCATGATTTGTTAGCCTCTAGAGTTATAAAAACAACGCCAGCAGGTTCTAAACGTGTAACAGAGCGCTATGCATCTGCTGTCTTGCAGTGAGATCGTATCCTATCAGATATAGAGCCACGCACGCGCCAGGTGGGCTTGAATGAATGACACGGGGCTACGTAACTACTGACAAGATCACAGGTAATCTATCTAGTTCCTTTCACAGTCTCTCTCATGGCTCTCACTCGCCACCAAGTGACTCCAGCGCGACTCGAGGCCGCGGCGCGCGCGCAACAGTTCGTGCACGACGCGGCCGAGCTGGAAGCCTGGATGGCGGATAAGGCTGCTGCATTAGCTGATGCTGACGTTGGCAGAGACAGGCATAGGGCGACGCAACTCCTGACGAGGCACAAGGTGAGTGATCCACGATTTGACAGCCTCTAGTGTCATGAAAGACGATTCCTGCAAGATTTTACGCCCTTTAGGGAGACAGAAGCCAGTGAGATGGTCTGTAGTCGATATAACAACAGTAAGATCGTAATATCGGAATAAAGACACTCTGCAGAGAGCTACGCAGCTTCTGACACGACATAAAGTGAAACAGTCATGATTTGACAGCCTCTAGTGTTATAAAAGACAACGTTAGCAGGTTCTAAACGCGTAACAGAGTGCCTCGCAGTTCAGAGAGATCAAATGCTATCGGAAATAAGAGTCGCACAGGTAAATATAGTCTCCCAGCTGCTGTCAAGGCATAGGGCAAGCTTTCTAGTTACTTAAACAGTCTCTTGTAAGATTCACAAACACTAGAAGTCTCCATATGGGCCTAAGTGAGTATTACAGAGCCACGAAACTGCTGTATGCATGCAGGCATTAGATGAACCAACAATGTTCTTTTACGGCCTTCTCGCTTGTTTCAAACACACTAGAAAACCCAATTCCACTTGGGCCTAAGATACTGCTTTCATAAGGCCTATCGGTTTCTGAAAGATACATTCATGATTTACTTGACTTAACGTCTCTAGATGGGGCAGAGGGCATTCACAACAGTCCTCCATCGCGTTCGGTCTTGAGCTTCGCGTTTGATCTCGCTGCAAGTCTAGCCGATTTCCTTCGCCTCGTCTGCTGAGTGCGCCGCGCAGATCCATTCATAGCGGTTCTATATAAAATACTAGCTGTGCCCGCGATTTCGTACGTGTGAAAACCCGTTTTTGCAACATTTTTCATTTTTGCTCTGCACCTATTACTCGTAGCGTGATGGTATATAGCCTTAAGCCTTCCTTGATAAATGGGCTATCTAACACTGAAAGAATTTTTCAAATCGGTCTGGTAGTTCCTGAGATTAGCGCGTTCAAGTAAACAAACAAACAAACTCTTCAGCTTTATAATATTAGTATACAGGGTGGAATTTTGTAATGCCACCTGGAGGGAATGTACTCTTAATATTGTAGATCGATTTTTTTTCTCAAAGAAAACTTTCCTTTATTTTTGAAAGAACTGCATTCAAAGATTTCCAAAAATTTGCTTGCCACTCCCGGGAATCTAACCAACTAAAATCTGTATAAAATTACATCCTGTATTTTTATTGCATCGATCATTAGGGTTAAGTATAAGGATGAAATCTCTCTAACAAACTTGATAAATCAAATGAAAGGAAAACCATGAAATAATTTTAATTACGATGTACAGAAAATTGTATGGTATGGTAGTGAATTTTCGAAAAAATTTCGAAAATCTTTAAATGCAGTTCATTTTCTTTTAAAAAATAAAGGAATGTTTTCTTTCAGTAAAATTTTCTATCTACAGTATTAAGAGTACTTTCCCTCCAGGTGGTATTACAAAATTCCACCCTGTAGATGTAATTTTGTAAAAAAAAAAAATGTCTTCTTCTTTCTTTCTTATCAAATCAAATCTTTCCCCACAGGCCGTAGAACTAGAACTAGACACATACGCAGCCATCGTCGCCGAGATGGGTCGCGCGGCCGCGTCGATGGCGGACGGTGAGGGCGAAGCGCTAGTCCAGAGGCACGAGCAGCTAGCAGCTAGTCTGCAGCGCTTGCAGCGGCTTGCGGCGCACCGGCAGCGAGCGCTGGTTGAGAGCGTATGCAGGTTAGTCTGTGGTTCTTGTCGTAAAAAAACTGCTTGTATACTCTTAGGGCCTACGAGACTAGGCCCTGTAATTCGGCCATCAATCCCTATTTTTTAAGCGATACAAAAATTAGGGATTGATGGTGAAAACGGTCATAATTCTAAGTCATGTCCACTAACTCGCGAATTATTTAGTCAGAAAACGAGTGAGCTGAGACGCAAGGTTAAGGTTGCTACTTGTTGACTCCACTCTTGCAGGCTGCCACGAAACATCTCCTTATCCATTCACATCTATTCACTCAAGTTCTAAAGGGAATCACGAAAACAATGTATTATCTGAGGGAGTGAGTGTAAGCAAGCATCATCACTGTCCTGAAGGTGATTGCGCAGAGAGGATATACGGCCCATACTCGCACACTGGGCATCCACAAATGTCCGGTTTTACTTTGTTATATTATAGACTGGAATTAAAACCAGGGAGGAAGTTTTTGTGACGTTAGTCTAGACCATTGTTTTTCAACCTCGTTCTTCTTTTTTGCAAACAACTTCTTTTTTTTACTCAAAATCTTTATGCAAATGCATTAAAATGTTGTATGGATTGAAGTATTCGGTCCCTACAAACATCTTTTTAACATTATAAAATGCATGAAAAAAAAGCGAACAGTCGGGAGGGTCGCCAAATATTTTTTCATGCTAGGGGGGGGGGAGGGGAGTCGTGTCATGAAAAAGGTTTAAAAACACTGGTCTAGACAAATGGCGATTTGTGATCGAATCCGTTGTAACTTCATACACAGAATGGCCACAATGCTTCGACCATCTTTCGACATTACCCTCCCGCGCCGCCCTCAGGCACTGACTCAGCTATTTGCTAGACCTGTAATAGTAGTTTTAAGACCATCATTTTTAGGTTAAGGTATGAAAATTGTATATTTCTCAAATAAATGTTAACTTTTATTCTATATTTCAGACATGAATACCTGGCAGAGAGCGCTGAGCTAGAGAGCTGGATACAGGAGCAGTACACGGCTGCCTCCAGCGAAGACTACGGGCAAGACTACGAGCACTTGCTGGTGAGTTTCTAGCTATAAACAGGGTGGAAACGATAATGATCTCACTCGATTATTTATCGATCAAAAAACTAGACGAAAGTGCACGTTCAGGATCAGTGACCAGTTTTTCGTTTCCACCCTATATGTATAATGTGGCAGAAAACCTTGCTGATATTTATTTTATTAGAGCACATAGAAAAACTGTAACCCTAATATGGAACGGCCTCGCTCTTCATCAAATGAGAAATATGCAGCTATAATGAAGTGAGGATTCCCCATTTTCTCGTAATTAAAAGGTATTAGGGCTTGGCTTAAGTAAGAATTAGGAACATCCTGAAATGGAATTCAATAAAATATCGTCACGCCAAAAAATAAGCTGGCAGCTTTTTACATGTCCCCAGCGTCATTTGTTCTATTAGCCAGTGTTATATTTTATTTCAAGGCACTTATACGCGTCCCTTTAATATTGCTTTCCCAGTGTCATCAGGTGCTTAAACTAAAACTTTTATTTTTTATCTAGAGATCAAGTCGAAAGATCAAGTCGAAGATGGACAAACCTTAATAGGATTTAAGACACTAACAGTCCAAAAATTCTTTGCGCTACACATTGTTAATCCATTGTTCTTCTGACCATGCAACTGTACACTAAACTCAACCTTCCTCCCCAGATCCTAAGGTCCAAGTTCGAGGAATTACGCCTACGCGTGGAAAGCGGTGCTGAACGGTTCAGCCAGTGCGAGGAGTTAGCCAAGAAGCTGTTGGCTACTGACAGCCCATACATCGCCGATATCGAGCGCAGACAAGAGGCGCTGGGGTAAGTGAAATGAAATTAAATGTATTTTATAAAGCCCGGTCTGCGAGCACGTAGAATTTTGTCCAATGACCCCAAGCTACCTATCCTTATCGTCGCGACTGTGTAACGGGCGCCCGCAGTGAGTGTGCGAGTGCGACAGCAACATAATTACGCGCGAGCGATAAGGATGGGTAGCTTGGGGTCATTGGCAAAATTCTACGTGCTCACAGACCTGGCTTTAGATGGATAATCTTGATTCAAGCTCAGCGCTTCGTTTAAGAGTCTAAAGCTAGATAAAATTATATCGGTCAATCGTTATTCTACATATTTTTCATGATTCGGGCCTAAGTTGTACAATCGGCAAATCATAAATTATTATGTTAACTGTCAAAATGAAAAAAATAATTTGGTTCTATTTGAAGTTTGGTTTGGTTCAATTTGTCATTTATCTTACGCCAACTCGGTTTTTTCAGAATAGTAAAACATTTGCTGTATTTGCCTAGAAACACGCGTTCGTGATTATTTATTTATTTAATAACAATCTTAACTCTAACATTACAGGTGACCCCAATGCAAGAGTAGATTAATTAGTAATTATCTATGGCTATAACATAAAATAAATAATAATTATGTTACTTAAAGTTCGGATGATCATAATTTATTTAATGTTACTTAAGGCACTTAAGGTTCGGTTTGGTCGAACGTTTACTATGGTTTTTTAACTTATTTTCCAAACAGTTTGTTTTGAAGTTAGGCGAGGACAAAAATCGTTTTTTACAGTGCTATACATAGTTTTATTTGTGCTTTGTAGAAATTGAGATTTCCATAAAATAATGTATTTTTCATCTCTCCAGCGAGTCCTGGCAACGCCTAGTCGACCAGATCCAATCCCGCGGCGCGAAACTCCACGCCGCTGGCGAAATACACCGCTTCCATCGCGACGTGGCTGACTTACTGGCCAGGGTCCACGACAAGAGGGCCCAACTGTCCCAGGACTTGCCAGCGGGCGCTGCGGCGCTGAGAACTAGGGACAGCACTGAGAATGACCTGCTGGCTATTGATGCTCAGATGCAGGTGAGATTCCTGTGATTTAGGGGCTGGTTTAGTCGTTTAGGGGTCACTTTAGAAGCTCTAATGCTATAATCCAGCTGTCCCAGGGCTGACCAGCAGGCGCTACAAACTAAGGACCACTGAAAATGACCTGCTGGCTATTGACGCTCAAGATGCAGGTAAGATTCTGTTCATTTACTTAAGTTCTTGAGGTACCTATCTGGTCAGGATTCATGATAAGAGAGCCCAGCTGTCCCAGGACTTACCAGTGAGCTGAGAACTAGGAACAGCACTGAGAATGACCTGATGGCTATTGATGCGCAGATGCAGGGAAGGTTCTATTCAGCTTCTCCAAGTTTTGACGGTCCTGTTAAACATCAGCTGTTTAAGGCAAAAGGATCCAGCTGTCTCAGGACTTGGAAGCAGGCGCTATGACGTTCAAAACTAGAGATAGCACTGAGAATGATCTGCTGACTATTGACGCTCAGATGCAGATAAGATCTGGTAGTTGTGTTTATGTTAAAGCTTATTCCTGTAATTTAGAGTAAGTTTAAAGACTTCATTTAAAGTGCTTGGTTTCTGGTGGTCTCGAGACTCTAATACGATTGACTACCTGTCTTACAGCAGGATCAGCGTCTCTTAGGACTAAAGACAGCACTAAAATGAACTGCGCCACAGATCCATGTGGATTTGTCATCAGTTTCTACTGATGATAGAGAGTCTAGGCAGAGTAAATACAAATGAGTAGGTTATCTTCATAGAAACGCACCGGGCGCGGTTTGTATGTGAGCGCGCCAATACGTATGCGGCGCGCACGCACACACTGACAAAATTTAGCGTGGATTAGCAGGTTTATATGAAGATAACCTACTCATTTGTATTTACTCTGGTCTAGGCTCCTCATCAACAGCCCTTTACAGTCCACTGCTGGACTATGAGCCTCCTCCACTATAGTGGAGGGTTTTGCCATAATCTCCACGCTTGGCAGGCGGGTTGGAGATCGCAGTTTAAAAGATTGATGTTTTTCAGAGAGCGCTGCTGCCCATTCTCTGTTTGATGTGTAGTCCCTAAGCGCCTCTTACGACACCCGCGGGAAGAGTAGGGGTTGGTGACAAATGTATTCTACTCTGCCGTCACCACACGGCTAGGCTCCACTTGTCAAATTCAAATTCAAGAAAATACATATGTATTTCTCATTAGCTGGCCCTCTCCCAACTAATTTTTGTCTTTGTACAAGCTCACATTCTCTAATTTAACAGCAAAAATTTAGCACTTTTGCCTTATGAATAATACTAATCCTCATTCATGATATCCCCAGGTGCTCCAAGAAGAAGGATCCCGCCTACAAAAGCTGTATCCAGGCAGCAACGTACAGCAGATTGCGTTGCAGCAGCAAGCGTTGGAAGACGCTTGGGCAGCGCTGAGAGCGGCTGCTGATGAGAGGCGACGACAGCTGGAGATGCAGGCTGATCTGCACCAGTTTAGGGCACAGGTTATTTTTTTTTATTATTATGTTGCATTTTTTACTCTAAGATTATCACTTTACGGGATTTTTGCAACAAAATCTTTTTAAAACGGTAAATAAGATAGGTATTTACCCTCCCGACGTTTCAATTCGGTTGCACAAGTCATGGTCGCGGGCAGACTGTTGCAAAAATCCCGTGAAGTGATAATCTCACTCAAGGTCACACATCTCAAGGTTAATTGTTTATTTTAGGAAGAACAAGGATTCGTTTCAGCCAAAATATGTTTACTGTTGGTCTCCTATTTAACGTGTGGAATAGCAATAAGAATTTTTGAATTTAGAACTTTTGGAAAAAAAGACCTCGCGCAGGTGTTTCCACAATGACCGCTTCTGCGCTCTTCGTATTCAGAAAGATCGTCGGTCCAACGAGTGGCAAGTCAGTCTGCATTACGTCTTTCAGTCTTTCGTGTGTTGAGAACTATTCTAACTAGAGATGAAACGGATATCCGGTAACTATCCGGTAGGCCGGATATCCGGCCTAAATTTACTATCCGGCCGGATACCGGATAGTAACTCACTATCCGGCCGGATACCGGATATTAAAAAAAACTACGACAATTTCCTATAATATAGTGCAATACATTAATCTTTCAGGTAAATATCAATAAAATGGCTTATAATAAAGACGGCTTTTATTTAAAGTCCAAAAAGTTACAAAAAAGCCATATTAAGGCCTTTCAAAAAACTAATAACTTTTTCTGGGCTATTTACTCTAATGACATACGAGAACATAATAGTACCTATACATAAACAGTAAATATCTGTTAATGTCGAAATATTGCCATATAAAATAGGCGATCTTTTTTTCACTGGATGGTCTGATGACATGATGCAGTTCAGTCAGATTACGCAGCAAGTAAATTAATTTAAATAAGAACGGTCGCGCCCCATACAAAAAAAACCCAGACCCGACAGAAACGAGACATACCTCAGTTGTTCAAACAAAAACAAAGGGTAATATTTTGGTGTTATACATAGATATCGAATAAAAAAAATATATAATTTAACTAATTAAGACATGACAAAAAAACTGAGGCATGTCTCGTTTCTGTCGGGCCTGGGTCACAGATGACCGTTCTTCTTTAGCTTTTCAATCACACACTCACGATGGCAACCGAAATCGCCCGAATTGCTAGGGGGCACCCTAGACAAGTGGCAAAATCTGACATTCTATTCGGACGGATTCGATTTTCGAAAAGTGTGACTTGTCTAGCCTACTAAACCCACTGATCGCGTTTAAAGCACCTGTGCGGCGCTAAACTCGTCACGACATGCAACGAGACAATGGGCCAACTATCCGGCCGCCGGATATCCGGCTATCCGGCCTAGCAGCTCGCCGGATATCCGGTATCCGGTATCCGGCCAAACAACTATCCGTTTCATCTCTAATTCTAACTATTCTGCCTCAGCGATCATCAGTTCTACTACCATTTTTCGACATCTACGAGTACATGTATTTTTTTTTGCTAAATGAACAACTCGCTGTCTCTCCTACAATTTTAAATTACTGTCCTCCTGAAAATATTTATTGCCAGAATCAAACAATACAATAACTAAAAGACAGACACTAGGCATTGCCTGTCCTGTGGAGGAAAGAATAACGATTTACAAGTAGAATTAGCACGGCTAAGCCGACAGTGTTATTTAAGGAAGCAATAAATGAAAATTTAGATGAAAAGTACACAAAAGATGAAGAGATATTAGGGATGGATGTAGGGTGTGTGTAAAAGTGTAGATGTGTTGTGTATGTAACTAACTGTCTTTGTGTCCAAAGGTCCGCGACCTGACCTCCTGGTGTAGCAGCGTGGTGTCATCGCTAGTGGCAAGCGGCGCTGGCGCCGGCGGCGTGCGTGACGCGGCCTCGGCTCAGGCGGCGCGCGCAGAGCACGACGCGCTCAGGGCCGAATTAGATGCACGCGATGACTCCTTCCGTGCTGCGCTTGATCATGGACAGAGGCTGTTACAGGAGGGACACCCAGCTTCACAGGTGAGATCTCTTTAGTGTCCTTGTGGCCCTGGTACTTCTCAGTCTATCAACAAAGAAACTGCCAGAGTCTAGTGTCTCCTTAGTGCGTTCGCGCGCAGAGCACGACGCGCTCAGGGCTGAATTAGATGCACGCGATGACTCCTTCCGTGCTGCGCTTGATCATGGACAGAGGCTGCTACAAGAAGGACACCCGGCTTCACAGGTCAGTTGAAAAGCAAAACAGACATACCTCCTTAATAGTCCTGTTGTCCTGGTACTTCTCAGGCTATATCAACATAGAAAGGACGCACGTGGTGACTCCTTTCGGGCTGCGCTTGATCATGGACAGAGGCTCCTACAGGAGGGACACCCGGCTTCACAGGTGAGATCTCTTTAGTGTCTTTGTGGCCCTGGTACTTCTCAGTCTATCAACAAAGAGATGGCCAGAGTCTAGTGTCTCTTTAGTGCAGAGCACGACGCGCTCAGGGCCGAATTAGATGCACGCGATGACTCCTTCCGTGCTGCGCTGGATCATGGACAGAGGCTGCTACAAGAAGGACACCCGGCTTCACAGGTCAGTGAGAGCTCCTTAAGTTAGTAACCAGATGAATATCTTAAGTAGCTATGAGGTCCTGGTACTTTTCAGGCTAGATCTACATAGAAACATCTACCGACTCCTGCGCAAGAGACCTGACTCCTGCTATCTCCTTACTAGCTGTGTGGTCCTGGTACTTCTCAGTCTATCAACAAAGAAACTGCCAGAGTCTAGTGTCTCCTTAGTGCTTTCGCGCGCAGAGCACGACGCGCTCAGGGCTGAATTAGATGCACGCGATGACTCCTTCCGTGCTGCGCTTGATCATGGACAGAGGCTGCTGCAAGAGGGACACCCAGCTTCACAGGTCAGTTCCTTAGTGGCTATGTGGTCCTGGTACTTCTCAGTCTATCAATAAAAAGATGGTCAGAGTCTAGTGTCTCCTTAGTGCGCTCGTGCAGAGCACGACGCGCTCAGAGCAGAGCTGGATGCACGCGATGACTCCTTCCGTGCTGCGCTTGATCATGGACAGAGGCTGTTGCAAGAGGGACACCCAGCTTCACAGGTCAGTTAGAGTTCCTTAAGTTAGTAACCAGATGAATCTCTTAAGTAGCTATGAGGTCCTGGTACTTTTCAGGCTTTCTATATAGAAACGTCTACCGACTCCTGCGCAAGAAACCTGACTCCTGCTACCTCCTCCTTACTAGCTGTGTGGTCCTGGTACTTCTCAAACTAGATCAACAATAAATGGGCAGAAATGTCTGCTGTTGGAGGGACACCCGGCTTCATAAGTGGGATCTCTTTAGTATCTATGAGGTCCTGGTACTTTTCAGGCTGGATCGACATAGAAACCTCTATCGACTCCTGCGCAAGAGTCTTCCTGCTACGCAGGTTAGAGTGACCTCCTTACTGTGTGGCCCTGGTACTTCTTAGACAAGATCAACAGGAGAAATACTCAACTATGTAGGACAGTGAGATGACTCTTTAGTGGTTCTGCGAGCCTAGTTCTTCTTCGGCTACTTGCTCCTTTGAAGCAAGGATGAACTGGCACCAATTCACAAGACCAGCTGACAAAGACTGTCTCGGCTGACTGACTCGGCTCAAGCGGCGCGCGCAGAGCACGACGCGCTCAGAGCTTTATTAGATGCACGCGATGACTCCTTCCGTGCTGCGCTGGATCATGGACAGAGGCTGTTGCAAGAGGGACACCCAGCTTCACAAGTGAGTAGGAGCTCCTTGGAAGCTATGCGGGCCTGGTACTTTTCAGGCTGGATCTACATAGAAACATCTACCGACTCCTGCGCAAGAGACCTGACTCCTGCTATCTCCTTACTAGCTGTGTGGTCCTGGTACTTCTCAGTCTATCAACAAAGAAACTGCCAGAGTCTAGTGTCTCCTTAGTGCGTTCGCGCGCAGAGCACGACGCGCTCAGGGCTGAGCTGGACGCACGCGATGACTCCTTCCGTGCTGCGCTTGATCATGGGCAGAGGCTGTTGCAAGAGGGACATCCGGCTTCACAGGCCAGTTCCTTAGTGGCTATGAGGTCCTGGTACTTTTCAGGCTGGATCGACATAGAAACCTCTATCGACTCCTGCGCAAGAGTCTTCCTGCTACGCAGGTTAGAGTGACCTCCTTACTAGCTGTGTGGTCCTGGTACTTCTCAGTCTAGATCAACAAGAAATGGGCAGAAAAATCTGCTGTAGGAGGGACACCCGGCTTCATAGGTGGGATCTCTTTAGTATCTATGAGGTCCTGGTACTTTTCAGGCTGGATCAACATAGAAAGAAACCTTTAACGACTCCTGCGCAAGAGGCATCCTGCTACCTCCTTACTAGCTGTGTGGTCCTGGTACTTCTTAAGCTAGATCAAGAAGAGACTGGTGCAGGTTTTCCATTATTCCCACTACGTAGGTAAGAGAGATGACTCTTTAATGGTTGTGCGAGCCTGTACTTCTTCGGCTACTTGCTCCTTTGAAGCAAGGATGAACTGGCACCAATTGACAAGACCAGCTGACAAAAAAGACTATCTCGACTGACTCACTCGGCTCAAGACAAGCTCGACTATATTTGACTCCTATATGATCTTATTCTCATGCTCCACTCCTTTTTGCTGTCCCGCTCAGAAATAAATCCTTATACCCACATCTAACGTTATTCCACCCTGCTTTCCCCACAGGAGGTGGAAGCAAAATGCACCCAACTGGTGGAAGCAAGAGCAGCGGCCGCGGGCGCGTGGGCGGCGCGACAAGTGGCGCTCGACCAGCTCATCGACCTGCACTGCTTCCTGCGGGATGCGGCACAACTGCACGAGTTGTGCGCGGCTCAGGAACATGCGCTAGGTAAGTCACCCGTAAGAGAGGCCTAGTATCCTATAGGAGAGGCCCAGTGTGCTGTAGGAGAGGCCTAGTAACTTGCAGGATAGGCCTAGTGTCTTGTAGGAGAGGCCGAGGGTCCTGTAGGAAAGGCCTAGTAACTTATATGAGAGACCTAGTGTCCTTTAGGAGAGGCCTGGTGTCCTTCAGGAGAGGCCGAGGATACTGCACGAATCTAGTGTCTTGTAAGAGAGGGCTAGTGTCCTGTAAGAGAGACCTAGTGTCCTTCAGGAGAGGTCTAGTATCCTGCAGGAGAGGCCTAGTATCATGTAGGAGAGACGACAGGTGGCGCTGGACCAGCTCATCGACCTGCACTGCTTCCTGCGGGATGCGGCGCAATTGCATGAATTGTGCGCGGCCCAGGAACACGCGCTAGGTAAGTCACCCGTAAGAGAGGCCTAGTATCCTATAGGAGAGGCCTAGTGTCCTTAGGAGAGCTATGGTCCTGCAGGTGAGGCCTAGTATCTTATAGGAGAGTCCCAGTGTCCTTCTGGAGAGGCCGAAGGTACTGCAAGAGAGGCCTAGTATCCTGTAAGAGAGGCCTAGTGTCTTTTAGAAGCCTAGTGTCCTATAGGAGAAGTCTAAGGTCCTATAGGAAAGGCATAGTGACCTGCAGGAGAGGCGACAGGTGGCGCTGGACCAGCTCATCGACCTGCACTGCTTCCTGCGGGATGCGGCGCAATTGCATGAATTGTGCGCGGCCCAGGAACACGCGCTAGGTAAGAAATTTACAGGAGAGCCCTAGTGCCCTATAGGAGAGGCCTAGTATCCTATAGGAGAGGCCTAGTATTCTGTAGGAGAGGCCCAGTGTGCTGTAGGAGAGGCCTGGAGTCCTGTAGGAGAAGCCTAGGGTCCTGTAGGAGAGGCCTAGTGTCCTGTAGGAAAGGCCTAGTAACTTATATGAGAGACCTAGTGTCCTTTAGGAGAGGCGTGGTGTCCTTCAGGAGAGGCCGAGGATACTGCAGGAATCTAGTGTCCTCTAAGAGAGGGCTAGTGTCCTCTAAGAGAGGGCTAGTGTCCTGCAAGAGAGGGCTAGTGTCCTGTAGTAGAGGCCTAGTGTCCAGCAGGAGAGTCGACAGGTGGCGCTCGACCAACTCATCGACCTGCACTGCTTCTTGCGGGATGCGGCCCAACTGCACGAGTTGTGCGCTGCCCAGAAACATGCGCTAGGTATGAGACTTGCAGGAGAGCGAGGATTCTGTCTCCTCTAGTACCCTAGTATCTTATAGGAGAGACTTAGTATCTTATAGGAGAGGCTTAGTATCTTATAGGAGAGGTCTAGTATCATATAGGAGAGGCCTAGTGTCTTTCAGTCCACTCTGATTTAAGTTCCCAGAAGGACCCTTTTCATTGGTCCTTCGAGCCGGATACTATCAATATACTATACATTTTGTTAACACGTTTCTTTTTCCATCAACAGCTGTGGAGATATCTCCCGACTGCAGCGTGGAAGAAGTCGACAACCAGCTAAAGAAACACGAGGCGTTTGAGAAACTGATCGCCACTCAGGTATTTTATCTTTTTGTTTTACTTTACAGCCAAAGTAACTTTGTTCTCAGATTTGGGACGGAGGAAAGTTAGTATGTATTCGTATAATACTCCGAAATTCTCCTGTATTCTTCTAGTTAAATTCGTTGCGATTTATACAGCCAGCTGTCTGCTAAAATACTCCTAATTGATTTGTAACTTTAATTTACATGCACCACCATATACCTTTAACCGTTGAATATGGCGTTACATTGGTATAGTTCAAAAATACTGAACTGTCCTATCCATGACATTGACAGTGGGGCGCCACCGTCAATACCGGATCGCTGGTTCCGATTTTTGCCATGTTGGAAACCATAATTATAGTTGAACGATGGTAGCGCCCCCCTGTCATTGAGTTTGGTGGGACAGTTCAGCGTGGGTCATCTATACTCAATCTCTTAGCTGTAAGATATATATCTTAACTAAGGTTCTTTAAGCCCACGAAGTAATTCTTTGTTGTCCTAAATATAGAGAAAAAAAATCATCTAAGAGTAAACATTATATTTTGAGATTTAGACATTTTGAGACCATAAAATTAACTTTGACATGACGACTGCAAAGGACTGGAAAGCATTTAAAGTGTTCACTCTTTCCTCAGGATGAGAAACTAGCAACCCTGAACAGCCACGGAGACAAACTGCTACAACAGAACCACGTGGAGAGCCAGCGTATTGCTGACGAGCTACAGAACATTAACGAGAGGAGGACCAAGGTAAGGAGCTTATGGTGGTTCAGATGTGATAGTGATGACACAATCAATACAGCCTTTGGCATCCTGGCTACACAGGAGTTGCAGCGGTGGGAAAGAGAGGTGGGAATAGTCCCGTAATCAATAATACAGGTACACAAGTAGAACGTCATACAACCGTGAAATACCAAGACAGTGTATAACGACAGTCATTTCTTTGTTCTTTCGTTTGTTAAGGCGAAAGTTTCCACCATATCATATTAAGTTCTGCACCATAGTGTGCATTTGTTAAACTATGAAATTCCAATGTAATTGACACTATACGAGAAATTTTCAACTTACAAAATGGCTGCCCATGCCGCCGCCATCTTGTTTTTTTGACATTTCGGATTTTTCCCATAATCTGGGTCGTATATGCCACCAAACCTTATTATTTTGATTCTTATTACCTACTCGTAAGCTACAAAAACCATATTTAAAATAATTTTCTGCTTCACAAAAAATATTAGATATCACAAGCAGAATGATGTGACATATCATGTATATCAGGGGTGGCCAACTTGATTAGACATCAGATCTACTGTTTACTAACGAAACCCTGGGCGATCTACCACTTACATACTTCTTGAAATCTTGAATGAAACAGCATAGTTTAGTACACAATCATGTAGTATTTTTTGCCTTGCCACGATCGACAAATAGTCGCGATCGACCGGTCGATCTATACCTCTAGCGTGAACAACTTGCGTCTTCGAATCGTTTGCGTATTCGACAAAATTCGATACTCAAACTTCGAATTAAACGATAACGTGACAATTTTGATTCTCAAAATAAGTTTTATGCAACCATTTCTCATACTAAGTTCACTTTACGACACGTTCACAAGGGCGGTGTTCCAGTTTTCGTACTAAATCTGTTAATGGCGATTCGAATACGCAAACGCGCAATACGCGAACTCGAAAGTTTTTCGTGCTAGCCGTACTGATGTATATTATTCTAACCGGCAGACAGTGGTGACTGAGTTTGTTGCGGCGCTTCTCAGCACTTGCCAAATGTTGGTCTCGAAGCGCTGGTAGGGTAAAAAGATTATGAGACATGTAGAGGCTCCTTAAGAGCAAAATGACGATTTGTAAGAACTATTTATTAGTCTAAACAAATAAAGAAATTTTGACTTTGACTTTGACTAACACAAGTAACGTTTCCTCCACAGTTGCACGAGGCGTGCGCGGCCCGTCGCGGTCGTCTAGCACGCCAGCGCGCGCGCGCACAGTTCGCGCGCGACGCCGCCGACACGCGCGCCTGGCTCGCCGACAAGCGCGCCAAGCTCACCGCCGACCAGCTGCAAGGTAACCTCAGTTACAAGTACATCATATAAGATAACTTTAAAATTGTGTGGTACAAAAAAAAATGTACCATAATCACCAGTTGTATTGCTTGAAATCAAAACTGCATTTCTTACGTTAAAATTATGTCAATGGTCCACTTTTGCATGCCGTGGCAGCCTGTAATTAAGATAGCATAGTCCTAAGAAAAAATATGTATGGAAACCCCTCTCCTTGTACAGTCACGGAATGAAAAGGTTCGTCAGTTTTCAAATTGATTCCTTCAACGAATCGCGAGCACATATTACCTTTTGAAACTATGTTACAGAATAATCTCGAGTTAGAGAAAATAATCTTTAACTGTTCGTCAGTAAAGTTCAAAATTATTCAGATCAAAGTTGTTTCACGATTTATCTTGTCAAGAAGATTATTATGATTGATAAACTAAAACCTTCTTGTTGGTTCAACCTGCCATTATCTATTAAATAAAAAAAACTACATTTTGTAACATTGCACTGATGGGATAGAAAAATAAACAAGCAAAACCTTATTCGTTAACAAACGTCATATTTATTTAAATGTTAGCAGCACTGTTTCTTGCACGGTTATGTTGGCAGGTTTGACTCTTACAGTACCTAGTGCAAGCAAAAACCGACACTAAGGTGACGAACCTTTTCATTCCGCGACTGTACATACTTTAAACCCATTTCGGACGCGCGCTATCAGCGCAGTTTTTCGGTTTCTTATTCAATACTCAAGAATTTATTGCTTCACCACATTAGCATTTAGGTCTTAGATATTGGCGAGGCAACCGTGCAGTTACAGTTCGATGTAGGTAGTCGTAAATATAAAACGAAAACCGTACGTTTATCGCTGTGTGTGAACTGGGCCGTATGTATCTGTCACCGTAAAATTGTGAATTCTGTCAGATTATAATCTGACGTAGTTAAATTACAATCTAACCTAACCTAACCCACTGTTAGTTTACAATCTAACGCGTTATATTATAAACTGACAGAGTTCACAATTTCACGTTGACATATCGATTTTTGTCAGCACCAGCCTATATTGTCCGAAGTGGTGGTAGGACAAACTGAATTTGGGACGTGCATGAGTGCCCTGAAAATGGTCTTCATACTACAAAAAAAAAATGATTGTGATGGTCGTATACTTTCAGTAGAGCAGAAAACCACTCTTCTCGTGGATGTTGTAAGAGGTAACTAAGAGACAAATATTCTAACGTCAGGCCTTCCAAAACGTCTGGCGTAGCATAGAAATGTAAACTAAATCCTCCAATTGCCTGTAGTAAAATAGAACATAACGATGATGTTAAAACTCTTACTGATAGATACTCTGTATGTCCTTTATGACACATAGCTGCCGAACAGGGCGTCATATTCATCGTTGACCAGCATCAGCCCCCCTAGACAAAACGCACTTTTTGATCGAATCGAAAATCGAATCCGTCAAAACTCCATACAAAAAAGGGGCCTTTCGACCATTTTTCGACTGGTTTGCGATTATAATTTGCACTTTGTCTAGAGCCACTGAATATGTCACGCTTTTTTTGTGTTGCTGTACCCAAACCTATGTGGTCTATGTTTGAAACCATAGATTGTTTAAGAGCGCTTTCACATTTAGGCGATTTAACAGCGCGACAAACGCGCGACAGACGCGCTGCCGAAAATTTCATACTATGTGACAGCGGATGCATGCCTTCACATTATAAAAACTCCGCTGCCGCGCTGCAGTCGCGCTTCTAACGCCCTAATGTGAAAGCGCTCTAAGACCTTATGTACAACATGGAATGCAAGAAAGATATTGACTGTCAAATATCAATTTTTCTGTTCTTTCTAATGTATTTCAACTCCCCAGGCGAAGTCACAAGCCTCGAAGACAAGATCAAGAAACTCCAGAAGCATCAGGCCTTCACTGCTGAACTGGCCGCGAACAAAGCGCGCCTGGCCGAGGTCGGCGCGCTGGCGGCGCAGCTGCGGCCTGATTCGGAGGTCGAGCAGCAGCTGCAAGCGCTGGAGGAGCAGTGGAGGCAGCTGGAAGAAGCCACTGAGCAGAAAGGTAGGTTTCTTTGAAGGACACTGCTGTTATTCTAGGCTAAGACACTCTAGAAGCAAATATGGCCTGATGCAGAGTTGGAGAAGCAGCTGCAAGCGCTGGAGGAGCAGTGGAGGCAGCTGGAAGAGGCTACCGAACAAAAGGGTAGGTTAATTGTCTTGATATCCTCTACAGAAGCATTGGCAAGCGCTGAAGGAACAGTGGAAGAAACCAATGAAAAGAAGAGTGACTAAAGACACTCTAGTAGCAGCTGCAAGCGCTGGAGGAGCAGTGGCGGCAGCTGGAGGAGGCTACTGAGTAGAAGGGTAGGTTTCTTTAAGGTTGCTGCTGTTAGGCTAGGCTAAGACACTTCATAAGCTGCTGCAAGCGCTGGAGGAGCAGTGGAGGCAGCTGGAGGAAGCCACTGAGCAGAAGGGTAGGTTTATCTTTGTTCTATCCACTCCAGAAGCATTGGCAAGCGCTGAAGGAACAGTGGAAGAAGGTAATGAAAAGAAGAGTGACTAAAGACACTCTAGTAGCAGCTGCAAGCGCTGGAGGAGCAGTGGAGGCAGCTGGAGGACGCCACGGAGCAGAAGGATAGGTTTTATATGTGGTTTCATTCGAATGGCTGCTGTTAAACTGGACCAAGACACTCCAATAGCAGCTGCAAGCGCTGGAGGAGCAGTGGAGGCAGCTGGAAGAGGCTACTGAACAGAAGGGTAGGTTAATTTTTGTTCTATCCACTCCAGAAGCATTGGCAAGCGCTGAAGGAACAGTGGAAGAAGATATCAAAAAGAAGAGAGACTAAAGACACTCTAGTAGCAGCTGCAAGCGCTGGAGGAGCAGTGGAGGCAGCTGGAGGAGGCTACTGAGCAGAAGGGTAGGTTTATCTTTGTTTTATCCACTCTGGAGTGCTTCGGAAAGCACTTAGTGACCTGACGCGGAGGTCCAAAAGCAGCTGCAAGCGCTGGAGGAGCAGTGGAGGCAGCTGGAAGAAGCCACTGAACAGAAGGGTAGGTTTCTTTAGGGAAAGCTAAAACAAGACACTCCAGAAGCACCAGACGTACACATGTGACAGGTGGAGAAACAGCTGCAATCGCTGGAGGAGCAGTGGAGGCAGCTGGAGGAGGCTACGAAGCAGAAAGGTAAGGTTCTTTGAGGGAAGGTGCTGTTAGGCTAGGCCAAGACACTTTAGAAGCACCAGGTCTTCACAAAGCAAGCGCTTAAGGAGCAGTAGAGACTCCCAAAGAAAGCCACGGAGCAGAAGGGTAGGTTTCTTTAAGGTTGCTGTTGTTAGACTACTAGATCATGACACTCCAGAAGCACCAGAAATGCACAGAGCAGCAGCTGCAATCGCTGAAGGAGCCTTGGAGACAGCTGGAATAGGCTACTAAGCAGAAGATTATGAATTATTTGAGTAGCTGCTTTTACTTTTAGACTAGTCTAAGACACTTCATAAGCAGCTGCATGCGCTTAAGGAGCAGTAAAGACAGCTGGAGCAGGCGACGGAATAAAAGGGTGAGTTAAACCAGACCAAAACACTCCAAAAGCACCAGTCCTTCACAGAGCAGCAGCTGCAAGCGCTGAAAGAACAATGGAGACAGCTGGAGAAAGCTACAGCGTAAGTTTCATTTGAGTAGCTGCTTTTAGACTGGACACTCCAGAATCACCAGTGGCTGTGGAGCAAAACGGTATGTGGGACTTTAGATAGTTTAGTTCCATCAAAAGAAACTGAGGTTTTCCTAATAATAGGAGAATCGAAAGGAGCTACCTTAAGCTGCCCCCTAAAATCCTAAACAAGGACACTGCAAGGTTGGCGAACAAATGACGTCTCTGACTTTTACTTGATTGAGGTTTTTTAAAGGAGGAAACTAACTTGTTTTATTTATTTCAGGTCGTGGCTTGGAGGAAGCTCAAGACATATTGGAGTTCAACCAGCATTTGGACAAGATTGAAGCCTGGATCAGAGACAAGGAGATGATGGTATGTTTTACTATATTTAATTTTCCGATTGACCGAATATACGAGTAAAATAGTCGTGTGATTTCGGCAGAATTAAATAATAAGTACCCCACTTTTTCCGTGGATGATGTAAGAGGCCACTAAGGTAAAAACATGCTAATAACAAGCCTCCCCAATCCGTCTGACCAGCAGCGTGTAAACCAAATTCTCCAATTGCTTTTGCTAAATTACAGTGTCGTTCTCCTGCAATGGAAATTACATGACCTGATGTTTTTTTTATTTGATTGACCTTTATTTAACCCTTTATTTGACTTACTTAAGGTCCTATGTCCCCGAGATGGGGCAGAGGGCGTCCACAACAGTCCTCCATCGCGTTCGGTCTTGAGCTTCGCGTTTGATCTCGCTCCAAGTCGTGCCGGTTTTCTTCGCCTCCTTGTTTGAAGTCGGTTAAACATTCCTCATCTTCCAGGTGCAAGCTCACGAGTTAGGCCGCGACTACGAGCACTGCAGTGCGTTACTGCGCAAGCTGGACGACCTGGACAGCGATATGAAGGTCGACGACAAGCATGTTAAAAGCATCTGCGCGCTCGCCGACAAGCTGCTGCAGCAGGTAAGCCTACAGCTGGGAACCTAGTGCCCACTGCTGGGAACCCAGTTCCACAGCTGGGACAGAGTACTGAAGCGCGTTACTCCGCAAGCTGGATGACCTGGACAGCGATATGAAGCATGTTAAAAGCATATCTGCGCGCTCGCCGACAAGCTGCTGCAGCAGGTAAGCCCACAGCTGGGAATCTAGTGCCTACAGCTGGGAACCCAGCGGCTACAGCTGAGAACCTTATGCCCACAGCTGGGAACCCAGTGCCCACAGCTGACATAAAAGACCTGGCAGCTACGACCAATCCATCGATTCTTTATTTGCAATAAAAACATGGTGGTATAGGTGTTATGTACAAAATAATCCATCCTAACATCGTCTGTCTCAAAAGATCTGTTCTATTAATGCATTTTCACACTACGTATGCGAATCCGAGCCAAATCCGTCAGTTGTAGAACATTTGTATGGTAGTTTCCGCATTGGATACGATTTCTTTAGTTAGTTTTCTAGATTCTTATTTGGATGGATTTGGATTTATAGTCTGGTCTGCGAGCACGTATAATTTTGTCCAATGACCCCAAGCTACCCATCCTTATCGCTCGCGCGTAATTATGTTGCTGTCGCGCTCGCACACACTACGCGCGAGCGATAAGGATGGGTAGCTTGGGGTCATTGGAAAAAATTCTACGTGCTCACAGACCGGGCTTTACCAAGGGTTACTTTTTTGATTTGGTCTAATCTGGAAAAAAGCTTCATGATTTTTTTGATGATACTGATCATACCTTTCAAATCACAGGGCCCGACGCAGCAAGCCACGAGCGTGGCATCCCGGCGCGACGTGTTCCTAGCCAAGTGGCGAGCGCTGAGCGGCGCGCTGCAGCAGTACCGGGACAACCTCAACGCGGCGCTCGAGATACACTCCTTCAACAGGCGAGTAGTCCCGGGTCTAACGTCACGAGCGTGGCATCCCGGCGCGACGTGTTCCTAGCCAAGTCACTAGCGTGACGTTGCGCCTAGACGTGTTCCTAGTCAAGTCACGAGCGTGACGTTGCGCCTAGACGTGTTCCTAGTCAAGTCACGAGCGTGACGTTGCGCCTAGACGTGTTCCTAGTCAAGTCACGATCGTGACGTTGCGACGAGACGTCTTCCTAGTCAAGTCACGAACGTGATGTTCCGGTGCGACGTGTTCCTAGCCAAGTCACTAGCGTGATATCTCGGCACAATGATTCCTAGCTAAGTCACTAGCGTGGCGTCATAAGGAGACACATTACTAGCCAAGTCACGAACGTGACATCACGACGTGTTCCTAGCCAAGTCACGAGTGTGATGTCACGCGGTGTGCTATGACGCGAGAGATTGTAAGCTAGCCATTCGAGCGAGACTCGAGCCTACAACCGTTTGCAACGTCCCAACTACAAAACTAAAGGCATCCACGTATTAAATAGTTAAATAGGTAGCTTGTCACTTGAGACACGTTTTGACCAGTTTCATAACTTAAAGATTAGAAACGAGTTTACAGTTTCACGGTGACATATCCAAAGATTTTTAGATAGATAGAAAGTATTTATTTGTCTCAAAACAGGTTAAATTCAAATTCAAATAATTTATTGCATGTCACATTACATGTTACAGGTTTTACTGATGTTTATTATTTATTTACAGGGACGTAGAAGACACAGAAGAGCGTATCGCCAAGAAGGCAGCGCTGTTCAGTAGCACCGAACGCGGGCGTGAGTTGTCGGCCGCAAGAGAGTTGCAGCGACGCCATATTGCGAGAGCAGCCGAAACCAGAGCCGTGGGAGATAAGATCAAGGCTTTGGAGGCTGAAGGAACTAAGCTGGCTGCAGAGTGAGTACTATATTTAGACATAGACATAGACAAAATTTTCATTTTAGGAGCATGTAAGCTGCAAGCAACCGCAAAGACAAAAGTGGGGGTCAATTCAAGTCAAGAGGTCAACTCAAGGAACTAAGCTTAAGGCTTTGGAAGCTGAAGGAACAGCTGGCTGCAGAGTAAGTGTCATATTCCATCAGCAAGTCATCTATCAGGCATCTTGTAGGTTCCAAAGCAGAATCACGAAACTAAAGCTGCAATAACGCGAGCTGTGGAAGGGTCAAGACTTTGGAAGCTGAAGAAACTAAGCTGGCTGCAGAGTGAGTGCTATAATCTATCAGAAAGTCACCCATCAGGCATCCTGTAGGTTTTAATGCAGTATCACGACCCTTTCTAAAGCAGCAGAGTGTAGGGACGCCATATTGCCAGAGCGGCCGAGACCAGGGCTGTAGGAGATAAGATCAAGGCTTTGGAGGCTGAAGGAACTAAGCTGGCTGCAGAGTGAGTGTCATAAAATCATCCATAGATGTCGGTAGGGCTCTTTCAAATTCCTTCTGGCAAGTTACCACCATCTTGGCAATACCACAGAATAATAATAAGTACTACGTACAGCCACAAGAATACGCGTGCGTGAGTCAATGTTCGCTCGTATGTGAGGCCTTGTCGAATAGTATCCTGTAGGTGGGCCATCGTGTTACTAATACATAGTTTGCAGAAATGCTAAAATCAAATGGCAGTAGACAGGTAGGTAGTTAGCTCGTAGAGCTGATAGCCATTGGGGCAGAAAAGTTCTCGAAAGGCAGGCACGGGTCGAAAGGTAGTGAAGGAAATCGTCCAGTAGGTGGACCGACGATCTGGTGAAAGTCGCTGGAAGTACCTGGATGCGGGCAGCACAGGACCGGTTGTTGTGGAATTCCTTGTGGGAGACCTTTGTCCTACAGTGAACGTCATTTGAACATTGAATTTTCGGATAGTTCCAGTTTATTCTGAAACCTATTATTAGCACCGTTTGAAAGAGCTCGTGAAGCACTTTCAGGATCAGTAAGCAGTTTTTCGATATCATTTATAGTTTAGAAATAATCGGGTAAGATCACTTGTTGTTTCCACCCTGTATAACCGTCTATGTTTCTCCTAAAACTTTCTTCTTGTCTGATTTGATATCTTACAGAAACTTGTAACGCATAGCGCACTTGCCCTTGACATAAATAACCATCTCTGTCCCTCCCGCAGGCACCCGGACCGCGCGAAAGAGATAGAAGACAGCCTGAAGAGCCTCCGCGAAGGATGGGACAACCTGCAGAAGTTGGCGGACAAGCGCACTGCTCTGCTGGAGGAGGCCATCGCAGAACACAAGTTCGATGAGACTTTGAAGGTTAGTTTGGTTCTAATGAGGGCTATCGTTTTAGCGCTCACCAGTTGGCGCCACTGTAGAGTAAGGTCCTGTCACTTGCTAGTAGCGAAGACAGTGGCGCCAACTGGTGAGCGCGAAAGTGGTAGGAGGACTATCGTATTTGCACTCATCAAAATGGCGCCACTGTAGAGTAAGGTCCTGTCAATCGCCAGGGGTGCCAACTGTTGAGTATAAAAACGATAGCCCTCATTATCTTTAGGTTAGGTTCACTGGTGTCATCCTCGTCATCCTGTCATCCACATCATCATGTCATCTACTTCGACTTGTCATCCACGTCATCCTATCATCCACGTCATCCTGTCATCCACTCGCCCGCGCCCCAGCAATGTGTGGTTCCGGTCGCGCGGGGTGCGGGGAGTGTGGTCCGAGCAATCCGAGCGGCATTATTGTAGTGTGCGTGTGCACTCATGGATGATTTAGCGTGTACCGATAACACTCAAACATTAAGGAAACATTGAATTGTTGGTTAGATCCAGTTTATTCTGTGACCTATTTTGATACCATTGGATAGAGCTTGTGAAGCAATTAAAATCAGTAACCAGTTTTACGATATCTTGTATAGTTTAGAAATAATCGAGTGAGATTACTTATCGTTTCAACCCTGTATAGATGGTGTGCCTCGGAAAAATAAGGTTATCTTATAAACATAATTATCCTCAATGGTGGTAGTTATTTATCTACTCTACTATACCTTCATCATCATCATTTCAGCCACAGGACGTCCACTGCTGAACATAGGCCTCCCCCAATGCTTTCCATGTTGATCGATTGGTAGCGGCCTGCGTCCAGCGCTTCCCTGCTACCTTTACGATGTCGTCGGTCCACCTTGTAGGTGGACGCCCCACGCTGCGTTTTCCGGTACGCGGCCTCCATTCCAGAACCTTGCTGCCCCATCGGCCGTCAGTTCTGCGTACTATGTGCCCTGCCCATTGCCACTTCAGCTTGCTAATCCGTCGGGCTATGTCAGCGACGTTTACGGTTCGTTTACGGATCTCGTCATTTCTGATTCGATCTCGCAAAAAAACACCAAGCATAGCCCTCTCCATATTGACCCTTATGACAATATTGACAGAATTGACCCCTATGAAAACAAAATTCCTGTTATGTGTTACCATAGGGGTCACTTAAAAATTAGGGATTGATGGTGAAAACTGGAATACGGCCCTCGCGTGTCCTCTGACTGAAACTTTACCCTATTTATTCATCTATCTCAGTGGTTCTTAGCCAGTGGTCCGCGGACCACTGGTGGTCCCTGGAGACATTCCAAGTGGTCCACTTGCACACTTTGGTTAAAACCACTTTTCACTGATTTTTGCAGTCAAACTGGTTTTGACTGATTATGAGGTGGTCCCTGACAAGACAGAATTTTTTTTAAATGGTCCCTCATGACATAAAGGTTAAGAACCACTGATCTATCTATTTTATTTTATTTTATTTTTATTTATTGGTTTACCAACAATTGTACAATAATACATACAATATAACAAAAAAATCCATTAATACTATGTTCTAAGAGTACAATATATAATAGTAGGTAAACACTGCATGCGTTTATATAAACCAAACCATTCATGGAAAGTAAGTACTTAGTCTAAAAACTGAATTGCAAAGCAACGAGCAACCACAAGGCGGCTAGTGAGTGCCAAGATAGACAATAGTTAGCTAATTAATTAAGTTAGGTTATTTGGTTAATCTGACGACGGAATTTAGAAATATTTGTGCCAAACAAATTAACATCAGCGCTGAGATTATTATATGACTTACACAGTCTTGAAACAGGGGAGTTGGATCCTGATACAATTTTACGGTAATCTACACTACTAATACCTAATTATTGTTTTACCCAGGAGCTGGAGTTGTGGGTGTCGGAGAGCATCAAGCGCATGGACAGCGCCGCGCCGCCCGAGAGCGTGCCTGACGCGGAGGCCGCCTTAGAGCTGCACCACGAGAGGAAGGTACGTCATTAGAGGATCATCAGGGATGTCATGGATAACCGTAACCGAAATTATCGGATATCCGGAATAAAAAAATAGCCGTAACCGAAATTATCGGATATCCGGAATAAAAAATAACCGTACCTAACCGTGAACGAAATTATCGGATATCCGGAATAAAAAATATCCGTAATCGTAACCGAAATTATCGGATAATTGGAATAAAAAATATGACAGTACTAGCTATAGTATAGTATAGTTTTCCGCTTGCGGCATCGCCCGCGTGGAATTTTGTCTGTCACAGAAAAACTTTATCGCGCGCGTCCCTGTTTCAAAAACCGGCATAAAAACTATCCTATGTCCTTTCCCGGGACTCAAACTATCTCTATGCCAAATTTCTTCAAAATCCCTTCAGAGGTTTAGGCGTGAAAGCAAGACAGACAGAGTTACTTTCGCATTTATAATACTTATTTATAGATAGATTATCTCGCATATAGTCAAAGTCAAAGTCAAAATTTCTTTATTTGTTTAGACTAATAAATAGTTCTTACAAATCGTCATTTTGCTCTTAAGGAGCCTCTACATGTCTCATAATCTTTTTACCCTACCAGCGCTTCGAGACCAACATTTGGCAAGTGCTGAGAAGAAGCGCCGCAACAAACTCAATCACCACTGTCTGCCGGTTAATATAAATAAATAGAAATAGTAGTAGTAGGTACATTCGATTCAGGAGCAGTTCACTGAATTTACCATGCATTCTTGTATGGTGTATCTTATAAGAATGGGTATACAAGATTGCGTGGTATATTAAACAAGGTAGTGACGTGCTAATATCTAGACTTACATATTAAGATACTAGTAGAAATGACTCGCATACATAAATTTGAATAACTTGGATTGACCAGTCCCCGAAAGCAGCGCCTGTTCACAGACATGACGAGTGAACCAGCCATCGCTTCACTCGACCATATTAGAGGGAATGTAACGACCCGCCTCACTACGCCACCACCCCAGAGACATTTTAGTGAGAATGACAATTCCAAGTTATCTCTTTAAAAAAAAAAACTAATAATAAAGCTAAGTAACAGTCCAGATTGAGAAGCATGACACTATAACATTTGAGAAATTATTATTAGTTTATACATTACTTTTCATTTTAATTCTTTTTAGTGCGAGCATGAGAGGACCATAATCCTACTCCCAGGATGACTTATCATTAAGAAAATCTCGAGTTGTATAATAGGCTTTTTTAAGCATGTGATCTTTAACTATATCTTTAAATTTATTATACGGTAGCTCTTTATATTTATCAGGGACTTTGTTATAAAAATGGATACCTTGTCCCATAAAAGTGGCAAACACTTTATTAAGTCTAAAAGCGGGTATAGCCAATTTATTTTTATTTCTAGTGTTAATTTGGTGAATATCACTTTTCTTTTTGAATTCATTAATATTTTGTTGAATAAATAGAATACAGTTTAAGATGTATTGTGAAGCGGCCGTGAGAATGCCAATTTCTTTAAACAATTCTCTAAGGGACGCTCTTGCTTTCATTTTATACAAGTATCTTATCGCACGTTTTTGCAAAATAAATATTGTTTCAAAATCTGCAGCTTTGCCCCATAGCATGATTCCATATGACATTAGGCTATGAAAGTAGCTAAAGTAAACTAAGCGAGCTGTTGAAACATCGGTTAATGACCGTATCCTTTTTATTGCAAAAGCCGCTGAGCTGAGCTTTCCCGCCAGAGTTTCTATATGGGGGCCCCACTGGAGTTTTGAATCCAGGGTAATTCCCAGAAAAACAGTAGAGTCTACCAGATCGATGGCATTATTATTAAGTTCTATTTGGGTATTAACTGTTTTTACGTTAGGCAAAGAGAATTTTATACATTTTGTTTTCTTTGCATTAAGTTGTAAATTATTTGTAGTGAACCAACTTAAAACTCTTGTTAGTGCATTATTTACATCGTCAAAGTTATTTTTACTTCTATCAATATTAAAAATCAAAGATGTATATGAAAATTTGAGTCCTTAACGGGGATAAAACTGGTTTTATCTTCTGCTTAAATCCATCGTTAAACCCCTAATTTTACTCTTACCCCCTTATTTATAAAAGTTACACCCTAGTTGAACTCTGGCTTAAATTTTCATATTGTATGGAAAATTGAAAATGTCATTTTAATCCAGTGTTCATCCCAGGTGTAACTTTTAATGCACGCGCGCATGAGTTACTTTTTGTCACCGTCACAGTATATCCTTCTTTTTATAAAAAGACAAGAAAGACACGTACTGTCACGGTGACAAAAGTCGGTCGTGCGCGCAGTCTCATATACGGCACCCTTAATATAGTGATATAGTTCCAAAATACTGAACTGTCCTACGCATGACATTGACAGTGGGGCGCCACCGTCAATACCGGATCGCTGGTTCCGATTTTTGCCATGTTGGAAACCATATAATTGAACGATGGTAGCGCCCCCCTGTCATTGAGTTTGGTGGGGCAGTTCAGCGTGGGTCATCTATACCTACTTTTTAAGGCTAAAACATAATAAAACATATACCTACTAGTATGTAAAAAGCTTGTTTAATTTGAAAGGGAGAGATTCTAGTGCTTTTCTGAAGCTTATAATAGACTAATGCCTGTTTTCACCAGGAATTTTGTTTTCATAGGGGTCACTTAAGAATTAGGGATTGATGGTGAAAAATGTATTTTTTACTTTATTTTATTATCATCATGTGTTCTTCCAGGCCGAGATCGACGGGCGTCAGAAGGCCATCCTGTCCCTCCAGAAGGAGGTGGAACATGTCCCGGAGAAGAAGCAGCGCGTGGAACATCTGTCCCGCACGCTGGACGGCGCGTGGCTGCAGCGCAAGCAGTACATCACGCAGGTAACGGAACTTTTGAAAGCCTATCTTCTAGGCCGAGGTCGACGGCCGCCAGAAGGCCATCCTGTCCCTCCAGAAGGAAGTGGAACATGTCCCGGAGAAGAAGCAGCGCGTGGAACATCTGTCCCGCACGCTGGACGGCGCCTGGCTGCAGCGCAAGCAGTACATAACGCAGGTAACGGAACTTTTGAAAGCTTATTCTAGGCCGAGATCGACGGGCGTCAGAAGGCCATCCTGTCCCTCCAGAAGGAGGTGGAACATGTCCCGGAGAAGAAGCAGCGCGTGGAACATCTGTCCCGCACGCTGGACGGCGCGTGGCTGCAGCGCAAGCNCTGTCCCGCACGCTGGACGGCGCCTGGCTGCAGCGCAAGCAGTACATAACGCAGGTAACGGAACTTTTGAAAGCTTATTCTAGGCCGAGATCGACGGGCGTCAGAAGGCCATCCTGTCCCTCCAGAAGGAGGTGGAACATGTCCCGGAGAAGAAGCAGCGCGTGGAACATCTGTCCCGCACGCTGGACGGCGCGTGGCTGCAGCGCAAGCAGTACATCACGCAGGTAACGGAACTTTTGAAAGCTTATTCTAGGCCGAGATCGACGGGCGTCAGAAGGCCATCCTGTCCCTCCAGAAGGAGGTGGAACATCTCCCGGAGAAGAAGCAGCGCGTGGAACACTTGTAGCAGACAGACAAAAAACCGGCAATAGGCGGTGCACAGTCGACCACGAGCCAAAAGCTCGGATTCCACCAAGGCGGAACGGAAAATATTTTAATGACGTATCAGATTTCATTCAATCTGAAAGAAATCTGATTGATTATTCAAAATGTTTCTTCGCCTCGGTGGAAACCGGGCCATACGCTCGAAAAGCACTCATTCGAGGCTCGTACTCGGCCCACACTACACTGATTTATTATCATGATATGAAAGTCAAAGTCAAAATTTCTTTATTTGTATCGACTAATAAATAGTACTAATTGCAAAATATTTGGCTCTTAAGCCGAACGTCCACTGCCGGCTAAACTAAATTAGTTTAGCTTAGCTCGCATAGTTGAGCCAGTTTTTCATATATGTGCGTCCACCGCAAACTATGCCACATGTATGAAAAACTGGCTCAACTATGCGAGCTAAGCTAAACTATCTTAATTTAGCCGGCGGTGGACGTTCGGTTTTAAGGAGCCTCTACATGTCTCATAATCTTTTACCCTACCAGCGCTTCGAGACCAACATTTGGCCGATGTAGATACATTAATCATTGAGAAGCAGTTCTTCATTCATTCTGATCATCATTATTATGATTAAAATCACACTCACACAATGCTTACTGCAAACGCTGCCGTCGTACCCCGCATATAGCGTTTAATAAGAAACCGTAAGCTTATTTATTTATTAAGAACAACTACAGCCGACACAGGCCCGGTTTCCACCAAGGTTGAGTAGACCAGAGCGGAGAAGTGTTGAAAAATCACATTTCATTATTTCCACTTCTTTTCTCCGCTCCACCCAGCTCCGCTACGCGCTGCACCGCTGCCGCTTAAATACTATTTGACGGCTGACTTCTCCGCTCTAATCCGCTCCACTCTGCCTTAATGGAAACCGGGCCTTATGTTTGTGCACTATTGACATAGGACTTGTTTCCAGGCGCACCAGCTGCAACTGCTGAAGGAGCAGGCGCGACAGACGGAAGACTGGCTCGCGGCTAAGGAAGCCTTCCTGAACAACATCGACCTGGGAGAGAACATCGACGGTAAGTAGCTCCCTACATATTATATGTGGGGTACAATTTAGGCTTTATTTCCTCTAATGCTAAGAACCAAACATACGATGCGCTCGTGTGCCCGCCACTGATATTTCTATGTAAGACGCTCGGCGACACCGCTGCGGCGTCGCAACGCCACCGCAATGCATCGGGTTCTTTGGTTCTAACGTCGGTTGTCTACGTCAGTCGAGCGTACGAATCAGTTGCAATAAACCTATTTTTTATTGCAAAGTACAATAATGTCGACTTCACTGAAACAGTTCAGTGTCTGTTTCAATCAAATCTCACTGCTTTAATGAGGGTTTTCGCGAATGAAAGATCCGCTAGCGGACGGCGGGACGTGGATGTGGGGTCTGACTGCTGCGTGATTGGTAGATTTTGACATATCTGTCAATGTCATGTCAAAAATTACCAATCATGCAGCATTTGGACCTCGCGTCTACGTATTGCCATCTGGCGGATTTTTCATTCGCGAAAACCCTCATTCTTCTGTTGGGAATATTACATATTCCGTGGTCATTAATCCTACTTAATCAGGGTCTATAATTTATGGAACTACTGTAGATATTTGGTAGCAAGCATTGCGTGAAAGAGTCCCTATTTCTGATCTTTATTTACAAATTACTATATTATTTAGAAAGCACCTCTAATTATTCCATTTGGTCCCGACTGAATATCGTAATTTCAGCCATCTCAGAGAACTAACAATAAAAGCCCAGCAGTAAATGAAGGCGTTTTCCGGTATGATTCCGTGGGACGTCCACCCACAAGGTGGACCGACGATATCATAAAGCAGGACGCAGGCCGCTACCAACCGGGTAACATGGAAAGCGTTGGGGGAGGCCTATGTTCAGCAGTGGACGTCCTATGGCTGAGATGATGATGATGAAATGAAGGCTCTTTTCACTATTCTCACGCTGTGTTTACTCTCAATCACTGGCAGCTATGTACTTGTGCTCTACCGTTATCTACGGTGCTTTGTAAAACACTTCTAAACTCGTCCTTATTCCGACAGCCGTAGAGACCCTGATCCGCAAGCACGCGGAGTTCGCCAAACTGCTGGATTCCCAGCTAGGCCGGGTGGATGAACTGGAGAAGTTCGCTCGAGGGATGCTGCAGGACGACCACTATGATAGGGAGTATATTGAGAAGAGGCTGGCTGAGATACTGGCGAGGAGGGACAAACTCAAGGTAAGGGTTCTAAATTTGAATTATGGTAAAAGATTGGCACTACTATTATACCTATTGGGTTAGCCTGTAACAATAGTAAATGTGTGTTTGTGTGTAAATAATTATATGGCGAGGAGGGACAAACTCAAGGTAGGTTTCTATATAAAAAATGAAAGTACATTTAAATCGGAAATAGTTGACACAAGAGGGCTTAGAGTTTAAATCAAACGTCGTCACTGGCCAGCGTGTTAAAAAATATATGAAGATTTTAGTTCTTGAAAGATTCCGCTAGGGGCGCTGTCACTTTTTTACGAAGTCGACATCGAATGCGTTTGACGTAAACTCACAATACGCCCCCAGTATCCAATAATTCCAAAACACAATTTGTTAAAACACACTTCAATGTAGTTGTAATAATTTTGTATGTTTTAATTTTCTTTTCCTGTTTTATTAGCTTTGGAATTTTTTTGTTATTTTTAAAGTACTGTGCCAAAAGTCCCTGGCTCATATTCGTCACGTATAGGTAAATATGTCACTGGTTCAGCAAGGACCTTTGGGGCACTGGGCTTGACCGGCACTGGCCTTTTTGACCTCTCATAGAAAAAAAAATTGTCATTTATTTCTGTGTTGTGTTTCATTGACTGTGTTGTTAACCTGCAGGCTGTTAGTACCTTTCATGCCTCCGAAGTAGAAATAAATTTACTTTTGTCTTGCAGGAGTCCTGCCTAGCCCGCGGCGTGAAGCTGGAACAATCAAGGCAACTGCATCAGTTCTCAAGGGATCTGCAGCACGAACGCGAGTGGATCGCGCTGAAAATGCAGCAGGCGGCTGAGCAGAACTACAGGTAAACTTCATTCATTCATTCGTTCTTTCATTCATTCATCTGCATTAGTTTCTAGAAACCTGCAGCCAAGATACAGAAGGTGGCCGAGTAGAACTACAGGTGATTTGTAGTTCATTCATTCATTCGTTCATTAAGCTCCACCAGTTCTCAAGGGACCTGCATCACGAGCGCGAGTGGATCGCACTGAAAATGCAGCAGGCCGCTGAACAGAACTACAGGTAAACTTCATTCATTCGTTCATCTTCACCAAATACTAGATACCGAAACACGAGTAGGCCGTCGAGCAGAATTACAGGTGAACTTCATTCATTCATTCGTTCGTTCATATTTGCAATCACTAGAGACCGAAACGAGGTGCAGCAGGCCGCCGAGCTTCTGCTCGGTGAGACAGGTGAGTTGGTCGTACATCCATTCATCTGCATTTGTTTCTAAAGACCTGCAACCAAGATACAGAAGGTGGCCGAGCAAAACTATAGGTGATTTTTATTGTAGTTCATTCATTCATTAAGCTTCACCAGTTCTCAAGGGATCTGCAGCACGAGCGCGAGTGGATCGCACTGAAGATGCAGCAGGCGGCTGAACAGAACTACAGGTGAACTACATTCATTCGTTCATTCATTCATCTTCACCTATCACTAGAGACTGAAACATGAGGTGCAGCAAGTAGCCGAGCAGAACTATTGGTGATTTGGCTGTTCATTCATTCATTCGTTCATTAAGCTGCAACAATTCTCAAGGGATATGCAGCACGAGCGCGAGTGGATCGCGCTGAAGATGCAGCAGGCGGCTGAGCAGAACTACAGGTAAACTTTGTTCATTCATTCGTTCTTTCATTCATTCATCTGCATCAGTTTCTAGAAACCTGCAGCCAAGAAGCAGCAAGTAGCCGAGCAGAACTACAGATGAACTTTTTTCATTCATTCATTTATTCATTCATTCGTTCGTTCATCCGCAACAGTCTCTAGGCCACCGCGCAGAACTACAGGTGAACTTCATTCATTCGTTCACTTTTTTATTTGATGAAACATCATTCATCCACTCATTCATTCATTCAATAGTCTTTATATTCTACCATAAGTTCATTATTACCTTCAGCCATTCGTTCATTCGTTCGTCCGTCCATTCATTCAATAAATCATTCATTCTTTATTAATTAATTAATTCATTATTTAAATACACAAACAAAAATAATTTGGGATAGACAGATTAAAATTACGACCACTACTTCTACACTACTTCACTCGCGTGAATTTCAGCCTGCCACAGTAAGACATAATCGCGCTTTAACCCTGTTTAACAAAAACTATATAGGAGGAAAGTTATTTTATTTTATGTTTTCCTTGGCTCTCAAACTATCTTTATACAAAATTATCGTTTGAATTGATCCTGTGTTTTAAGCGTGAATACGAAAAATATAAACAACAGTTACTTTCACATTTATAACATTGAATTTCGTTGGCCACAGAGACCTGTCAAACCTGCAAAGCAAGATCCAGAAGCAAGCGGCCTTCGAATCAGAACTGGCCGCCAACAAGGGCCGCATCGATGACGTCGCCAACCACGGCGAAGAACTTATCGGTGAGTGCTGACAACCACCTGGGTGAAATGATTCCGAGGTGAAATGAGGACACTAAAATACAGGGTGGAATTTTGTAATGCCACCTGGAGGGAAAGTACTCTTACGGCCGAATACTGAAACACTACTTAAATCTGTCACTCAGCTGACGGGCTCCTAAATTTAAGTATCCTTCAATTTTAAATGGTAGAGGAAGGGGTGGTAATTTGGACCCTGCTGTTTTTTTGGAACCCTTTAATATCACAGAAACAGGCAGTGACATCTACCAAAAAACTATGTAAATACGTTGTACTGATACCATAGAGCATATTTGCTACCAATAACGTCAATTTTGCATCGAATTTGATCTGTCACACACAGCTGACATTTCACGTCAAAATCAAACGTTTTTTTCTCTCCGTTGGAAAAACTGTAAAAGGTTTTTGTTTTAGTATAAGACAAATTCTGTGCGTGTTATAGGGAGTCCATACAGACTAGTTTAGATTGTCGAAGGTAAGTTTTAATGTATCTTTTAACTAGATGTGATTTTCTTGGTTATTTGTTAATTTAGTTAGATTTTGAATTTGGAACCCTATAGGTGCGGGTAGTATGGAACCGGGTTCCAAATTACCCGCATTATTCATCTGCCGTCTACAAGCACGCATGTGGCCGTTCAATTGCCGCAACCAGAACCTCAACCAGGCCCTAGTGGACAAACAAATCAAACTACCCTGCAAGCGATTGATAGCAATCCTGTTGTTCTCCCTGAAGATATTTTACCGGTCTTTTTGCTACAAAACTTGAGGGTGACATGGACACATACTTATCCACCGTCACCGAGTTAGCTCAACAGCTCTGTGACATAGGCTCCCCGTTGGACGACGACTTTGTAGCTGTGATAATATTGAGTGGTCTCCCACAAGAGTATGATCCACTAATAATGGCTCTGGAGAACAATAACACAACTTTATCGAGTGAAATTGTTAAGGCAAAACTGCTACAAGAGTACCAACGTCGCGATGACAAGGACACTGTGAGCGCTTTGGTTGCTAAAAGAACAATGAAATGTTTCAAGTGCAAGAAACCAGGGCATGTCATGAAGAATTGTCCGCAGAAGTTTAAGAAAAACAAGAATGAGAAGTCAAACGAGAAGGATAGTCAGTGCAAGTCCAAAGTACTGATTTCAGCGCTATCGTCTAACTTAAGGAGTGATGTTTGGTATGTGGACTCGGGGGCAACAAACCATATGTGTAACAACAGGTCAGTTATGAGTGATTTTAATTCCAAGAGTGTATTAAAAGTGAGTGTAGCTAATGGTGATAGATATTTGAGATTTAAATTTGTCTTTCTGGGATGCAGTGACTGGTCTATATTCTATTTCCTTGCTCGATGGCACAAAATGGTGTTGAAATGACGCTATTTGACCGCAATGATCAGAATTAACAAAATTTATTATTGATTTCTCTAGCACTAAGCAGTTACAGAATATATTGTCTAAGCAAGTAGCTGATGTTGGAGTCACCCTAGTTGGTTCAGAGAAAAGATTTAACAAGTTAAAAGATTTGAATAAATTTAAAAACCGTATTGAAAGAGAGGAATCTTCTATTATATTGATATTAAAGTCTCCACATACAACTACTTTCTTTGAACTATTACACACTCTTCTAAGTACCTCTTCCATTGTGGTTTCAAATAATTCATAGTTACTAGATGGGGGTCTATATACACATACAATAACATAGTCGTCCAGTTCTGCACATGACAGCTCAATAGTTCGCTCAACAGAGAGAGATACAATATCTTTACGCTCTTTACATTTTAATTTATCATTGATTAATATTAGTGACCCTCCACGAATAGCTAACTCTCTAGTGAATGAACTAATAAGCTTATAATTATTAATGCTCAGCATTAGTTCATATTGCCTGAGCCAATGTTCCGTTAAACATAAGACATGAATATTCAATTCTTGGATAAATAACTCAATTTCCAAGTCTTTGCCGGAGAAGCCTTGTACATTTTGATGCACTAAATTAAAACCGTTAAATTTCTTTGTACCCGAATTTTGTATGCCAGAGTTATCCTCTATTGTCTTACGATGTAATTTAAATTATGATTTGGAACAGATTCCAAGGGTCGAACATCCATGTTCTGCTCAATAAAAGCAGTTTGGCTAGCCAAATTAATGGCTAAATATTTAATAAAATATGATAGCGAATTCGCTATTCGTCTTTTACAATATTTATTTATTTATTGACATAAATAGGTACATCCCAACTTCCCAACTAATATTATAAATGCGAAAGTAACTCTGTCTGTCTGTCTGTCTGTCTGTCTGTCTGTCTGTCTGTCTGTTACGCTTTCCCGCTTAAACCTCGCAACCGATTTTGATGAAATTTGGCATAGAGATAGTTTGAGTCCCGGGAAAGAACATAGGATAGTTTTTATCCCGGTTTTTGAAACAGGGACGCGCGCGATAAAGTTTTTCTGTGACAGACAAAATTCCACGCGGGCGAAGCCGCGAGCGGAAAGCTAGTAATTAAGTAAAACTGGATGTTCGATTAAAAAGAAGAGATATTTTTGAAGATGATTCCCAATAATTACAAATTAATCACTGTAAATGACACACAAACTACTTACATACTACGAGAAGAGACATTGTCGGTGATTACTACCAGTGATATAATGTGAATTTATTAGATATAATTGAGAATTAAAGGATTAAAGATTTAAAGGGCAATTAGATGTCCTTATTCATTTGTAAGGAGACGATGATGTAGTCGACCACCAGGGACAGCACCACGGGCAGGATGTAGGTCCCGACCGGCAGCGGCGGCAGCAGCTCCACCTGCAGCGGCTCCACGCACACCAGCCGCCGGAAGTCCTTCAGGCTCCTCGAAGTGTCTATATTAGGATTGAAAAATATTGGGATTTAAATGAGCATGTCATCCTTGGACCAATTTCTAAATGTAAAGCCCTGTTTGTGGACCGACTATCAAGTAAACACCTGTAGGCCTAAGATGCACGCCGTGATAACTTTTATCGACGTCAAAATGTATGGGGAAAATCGATAAAATGGCGTGATAACCGCTTATCGCGGCGCGCATCTTAGGCCTACTGGATGCGGGCAGCGCAAGAATGGTCGTTGTGAAAAACCTTAGGGACGGCCTTTGTTCAGCAATGGACGTCATTGGGCTGAAACAACAAACGAAAGTAATGCTCGAAGTTTTTCAGCCGGGTTAGGATGCGCGCCGTGATAAAATCTTATCAATCATTTTAGGTATCAAAATGTTATGGGCTTATCGCATAAAATT